>NW_026057584.1:90742846-90796392 GCF_023721935.1 Panthera uncia | reverse complement strand
GCGAGATCGTGACCTGGCTGAAGCCGGACACTTAACCGACTGCGCCACCCAGGCGCCCCTGGAGTCTCTATTCTATTCCATTGGCCTATGTGTCTGTTTTTGTGCCAATACTATGCTGTCTTGATGATGACAGCTTTGTAGTAGAGGCTAAAGTCTGTGATTGTGATGCCTCCCGCTTTGGTCTTCTTCTTCAATATTACTTTGGCTATTCGGGGTCTTTTGTGGTTCCATACAAATTTTAGGACTGCTTATTCTAGCTTCGAGAAGAATGCTGGTGCAATTTTGATTGGGAGTGCATTGAATGTGTAGATTACTTTGGGAAGTATTGACATTTTGATAATATTTATTCTTCCAATCCATGAGCACAGAATGTTTTTCCATTTCTTTGTATCTTCTTCAATTTCCTTCATAAGCTTTCTATAGTTTTTAGCATACAGATGTTTTACATCTTTGGTAAGGTTTATTCCTAGGGATTTTATGATTCTTGGTGCAATTGTAAATGGGATCAGTTTCTTTATTTGTCTTTCTGTTGCTTCATTATTAGTGTATAAGAATGCAACTGATTTTTGTACATTAATTTTGTATCCTGCGACTTTGCTGAATTCATGTATCAGTTCTAGCAGACTTTTCATGGAGTCCATTGGGTTTTTCATGTATAGTATCATGCCATCTGCGAAAAGTGAAAGCTTGACTTCATCTTTGCCAATTTTATGCCTTTGATTTCCTTTTGTTGTCTGATTGATGATGCTAGCACTTCCAACACTATGTTAAACAACAGTGATGAGAGTGGACATCCCTGTCGTGTTCCTGAAAACAGGGGGAAAGCTCTCAGTTTTTCCCCATTGAGGATGATGTTAGCTGTGGGCTTTTCATAAATGGTTTTATGATGTTTAAGTATGTTCCTTCTATCCCGACTTTCTCAAGGGTTTTTGTTAAGAAAGGATGCTGAATTTTGTCAAATGTTTTTTCTGCATCGATTGACAGAGTAATATGGTTCTTATCTTTTCTTTTATTAATGTGGTGTGTTACACTGATTGATTTGCGAATGTTGAACCAGCCCTGCAGCCCAGGAATGAATCCCACTTGATCATGGTGAATAATTCTTTTTATATGCTGTTGAATTCGATTTCCTAGTATCTTGTTGAGCTTTTTTGCATCCATATTCATCAGGCATATTGGCCTATAGTTCTCTTTTTTTGCTGGGTCTCTGTCTGGTTTGTGACTCAAAGTAATGCTGGCTTCATAGAATGAGTCTGGAAGTTTTCCTTCCCTTTTTACTTTTTGGAACAGCTTGAGAAGGATAGGTATTATCTCTGCTTTAAATGTCTTGTAGAGTTCCCCAGGGAAGCCATCTGCTCCTGGACTCTTATTTGTTGGGAGATTTTTGATAACTTATTCCATTTCTTTGCTGGTTATGGATCTGTTCAAGTTTTCTATTTCTTCCTGTATGAGTTTTGGAAGTGTGTGGGTGCTTAGGAATTTGTCCATTTCTTCCAGGTTGTCCAGTTTGTTGGCATATAATTTTTCACAGTATTCCCTGATAATTGCTTGTATTTCTGAGGGATTGGTTGTAATAATTCCATTTTCATTCATGATTTTATCTATTTGGGTCATCTCCCTTTTCTTTTTGAGAAGCCTGGCTAGAGGTTTATCAATTTTTGTTATTTAAAAAAAAAAAACAACTCTTGGTTTCATTGATCTGCTCTACAGTTTTTTCGATTCTATATTGTTTGGTTCTGCTCTGATCTTTATTATTTCTCTTCTTCTGCTGGGTTTGGGATGTCTTTGCTGTTCTGCTTCTATTTCCTTTAGGTGTGCTGTTAGATTTTGTATTTGGAATTTTTCTTGTTTCTTGAGATAGGCCTGGATTGCAATGTATTTTCCTATCAGGACTGCCTACACTGCATCCCAAAGCATTTGGATTGTTGTATTTTCATTTTCATTTGTTTCCATTTATTTTTTCATTTCTTCTCTAATTGCCTGGTTGACCCATTCATTCTTTAGTAGGGTGTTCTTTAACCTCCATGCTTTTGGAGGTTTTCCAGACTTTTTCTTGTGGTTGATTTCACGTTTCATAGCATTGTGGTCTGAAAGTGTGTGTGGTATGATCTCAGTTCTTTTATACTTATGAAGGGATATTCTGTGACCAGTATGTGATCTATCTTGGAGAATGTTCCATATGCACTCGAGAAGAAAGTATATTCTGTTGCTTTGGGATGCGGAGTTATAAATATATCTGTCAAGTCCATCTGATCCAATGTATCATTCAGAGCCCTTGTTTCTTTATTGATCCTGTGTCTAGATGATCTATCCATTGTTGTAAGTGAGGTATTAAAGTCCCCTGAAATTACCACATTCTTATCAATAAGGTAACTTATGTTTGTGATTAATTGTTTTATATATTTGGGGGCTCCTGTATTCGGCACATAGACATTTATAATTGTTAGCTCTTCCTGATGGGTAGACTCTATAATTATTATATAATGCCCTTCTTCATCTCTTGTTACAGCCTTTAATTTAAAGTCTAGTTTGTCTGATATAAGTATGGCTACTCCAGCTTTCTTTTGACTTCCAGTAGCATGATAGATAGTTCTCCATCCCCTCACTTTCAATCTGAAGGTGTTCTCAGGTCTAAAATGAGTCTCTTGTAGACAGCAAATAGATGGGTCTTTTTTTAAATCCATTCTGATACCCTATGTCTTCTGTTTGGAGCATTTAGTCCATTTACATTCAGTGTTATTATTGAAAGAGATGGGTTTAGAGTCATTGTGATGTCTGTAGGTTTCATGTTTGTAGTGATGTCTCTGGTACTTTGTGGTCCTTGCAACATTTCACTCACAGAATCTCCCTTAGGATCTCTTGTAGGGCTGGTTTAGTGGTAATGAATTCCTTCCATTTTTGTTTGGGAAAACATTTATGTCTCCTGTTCTGAATGACAGATTTGCTGGATAAAGGATTCTCAGCTGCATATTTTCTCTGTTCATCACATTGAAGATTTCCTGCCAGTCCTTTCTGGCCTGCCAAGTTTCAGTAGATAGGTCTGCCCCTAGTCTTATGGGTCTCCCTTTGTAAGTTAGAGCCTGTTTATCCCTAGCTGCTTTCAAAATTTTCTCTTTATCCTTGTATTTTGCCAGTTTCACTATGATATGCCGTGCAGAAGATCGATTCGAGTTACTTCTGAGGGGAGTTCTCTGTGCCTCTTGGATTTCAATGTCTTTTTCCTTCCCCAGATCAGGTAAGTTCTCAGCTATGATTTGTTCAAGTACACCTTCAGCCCCTTTCTCTCTCTTCTTTGGGAATTCCTATGATACAGATAGTGTTCCGTTTGATTGCATCATTTAGTTCTCTAATTCTCCCCTCATACTCCTGGATTTTTTTATCTTTTTCTCAGCTTCCTCTTTTTCCATAATTTTATCTTCTAATTCACCTATTCTCTCCTCTGCCTCTTCAATCCATGCTATGGCCACCTCTATTTTATTTTGCACCTCATTTATAGCATTTTAGCTCCTCATGACTATTTCTTAGTCCCTTGATCTCTGTAGCAATAGATTCTCTGCTGTCCTCTATGCTTTTTTCAAGCCCCGTGATTAATTTTATGACTATTATTCTAAATTCTTGTTCCATTATATTGCTTAAATCGTTTTTGATCAATTTGTTAGCTTTCGCTACTTCCTGGAGTTTCTTTTGAGGAGAGTTCTTCCATTTTGTCATTTTAGGTAGTCCCTGTGGTGGCTCCCAACTGCAGGGCACTTCCCCTGTGCTGTTGGGAGTAACTTGTGTTGGTGGGCAGGGCCACAGTCAGACCTGATGTCTGCCCCCATCCCACCGCTGGGGCCACAGTCAGACTGGTGTGTACCTTATCTTCCCCTCTCCCAGGGGCAGGACTCACTGTGGAGTGGTGTGGCCCCTGTCTGGGCTACTTGGACACTGCCAGGCTTGTGGTGCTGCTTCGATGGGATGTGGCCAAGGGCGAATTGGTTGGGGTGGATCCGCAAGGTACAGAGGGGTGGGAGGGACAAGCTTAGCTCGCTTTGCCATAGATGGTCCCCTGCGGGAGGGGCCCTGCAGCACCAGAAGGGAGGCAGACCCGTAGGAGGGATGGATCCACAGAAGCACAGCCTTGGTCATTTGTGCAGTGCAAGTAAGTTCAGTGACAGGAACTGGTTCCCTTTGGAATTTCGGCTGGGAAAGGGAGATGGTGCTGGCCAGTTCCTTTGTTCCCCCACTGAGCTGAGCTCTGTCTTCCGGGGCTCAACAACTCTCCCTCCTGCTCTCCAAGCAGAGCTGTTGACTTTTAACATTCCAGATGTTAAGTCCTGCTGGCTGTCAGAACTCACGGAGTCCAGCGCCTCCGCTTTTGTAAGTCAGACTTCGGGGGCTCTGCCTTGCCAGGCGGACTGCCCCTAGACCGCCCTGGCTCCCTCCTGCCAGTCCGTGTAGCACGCACCGCCTCTCTGCCCTTCCTACCCTCTTCCATGGGCCTCTTGTCTACACTTGGGTCTGGAGAGTCCGTTCTGCTAGTCTTCTGGCGGTTTTCTGGGTATTTAGGCAGATGTGGGTGGAATCTAAGTGATCAGCAGGACACGGTGAGCCCAGCATCCTCCTATGCCACCATCTTCCCAGGTCTTAAATGAAATTTTTTGAAAAGACACTAAAAGCAGGTACAGCTTTAAGTGTATGCATGTGGGCACATGTATGCGAAACATTTGTTTTAAATAAGTTTTATTGAAATATCACATATGTCCATTTGAGGACAGATTTTGAGCTTGATGAATTTTTACCAAGTGAATACAGACATTTAAGTACCCATCAAGTTAGAAGATAACACTTAGCCAGCACCTCTGTCAGCTCTTTACTCAGGACATTATTTGTGATAATTACCTGTGCTGTCTCACGTAGCAGTAACAAATTTGCTAGTTCTGTTCTATAGCATCTCATATGCAGACAGATGACAGTCTACCTTTTCTCCTCCTGATGTACATGTGGGTTAATTTCAGGTTTTGGTTGCTATTAATGTGATGTGTTAAATATTCTTGTCTTTTTTTTTTTTTAAGTGAAAACATACGGATTTACCAACAGACAGGAGAAGCTCTATCTTTATCTCTGGGGAAACACGGATACCTAGGTTTTGGGCTCTTGGCCAAGATGTATTCACATTCCCCCCCCCCCCCCCCTACTGGTATATTCTTTTTTTTTTTTTTTTTTTTTTCCATTACCCACTTGTAGCTTTTCCAAAAAAAATTTTCTTTTAATTTTGAAATAACTTCAAACTTAGACAAAATTTGCAAGTATAATACAAAATAATCTTTCTTTGAATCATTTAAGAGTAAGTTGCTGACCAGCAGCCCTATAGGTCCAATACTTTGGGATATATATCTTACACATATCCACAACAAACTATTAGCATTGTTTTTACTGTCATTCATACATTGCTACTATTTAATCCTCAGACCCCATTCAAGACCCTCACATTCACAGTAAGCTATCCCTGTGTGTAGTCACCTTTCTCACTTTACTGTGGCTCTGATCCCCTCCCTACGTCTATATACCCCAGAGGGTCTCTGTATACACCATACAGAACTTTCCTGAATGTTTTTATCTTACACAACCATAACACAATCATTGAAGCTGAGAAACTAGCTTTGGCATTGGTGTCATAGTATTAACCAAGCTAGGGGTCTTATTCAAATTTCAGCTGTTTTTCCACTAACATCCTTTTTCAGTTTCAGGATTCTGTGTAGGATCCCACTTTGCAATTAGCTGTCATGTCTCCTTAGTCTCCTCCAGTTCCTTAGTTTTTGTTTTCTAGAACTTTGCCACCTTTGAGGAGTACTCCTTGGTTATTTTCTGGGATGTCCCTCATTTGGGTTTGTTTGATGTTTTCTCCTGATTGGATCGAGGATGTGCGTTTTCGCAGGAAAAATAGAAGTAATGCTCCTTTCTCAGTACAACATAGCAGAGATTATATAAGAGTGACAGTATATCTTGTTACTGATTGTATTTACCTGGATCTCTTGGTAAAGGTTGTGTCTGCTGGATTTCCCTACTGTGAAGGTACTATCTTTACCATTGTAGCTAATAACTATCTCAGGGGAGATAATTTGAGACAATCTCTTTTACCCCAAATTTTGCTGCTAATTTGAGCATCCATTTGTAGATCTGATCACTAAAGACTATTATTGTGGCAACTTCCCAGCAGTGATTACCCATCTCCTTCTTTCGGTATACATTTATTATTTAGATTTTTTTCTTAAGTAAATGCTATCTTCTTACCCATTTATTTATTTGCTCAATTATTTATATGAGTATAGACTTGTGGATATTTATTCTATTCTAGGGAACAAAATACAATAATATAATTATTTATTTTGTTGCTCAAAATGTTTTAATTTTGGCCATGGGGAGTCCCTTTAGGATAAGCTGCTACATTTTTCTAACAAACACACTTTTTTTTGTTTTTTGGGTTTTTTTTTCTACTTTTATTTCCTATTTTTTTAACCACTCCCTTATTTTCTGGGACTATGAGATGTACCAGGCCTACCTTTTGTTTTCCCTACACTAGTCCAGGAATTAACTATTTTCTTCAATGATTATTGACTCCTTTTATTGAAAAATGGCATTTAGATACCAAGATCTAGGTGCTAGGTGTTCTAATAGAGTGCGATTGCTTTTAGGCCCTCTTACTGAACAAAGCTAAGGACTATATATGTATCTAACCAACATATACTGTAAGGATAAAACGATGAAACTTTCTTTGAGGAGGGTGTTGGCAACCTCCTCACACTTTCCTCCTTAGAATGTCTCCTTGGAATCTTAATAGGTTCCAAAAGAGATCTGACCTTTTGATTTTACAGTACAAATGTGGGGACTTTCTGATCTTTGGAACTATAAACACATATCTCTAAAATTAACTTAGAAGACTTTAAAAAGGAGACTATCTTCAGGTAGGGCCCTTTGTCTCTTGAGGAGATAAGAGAAGTTATCCTTGTGTCTGCCTTGCTAAATAAATTATATGAAAATCTGTCCAGGCTTTTTGTCACATTTTTTGATATCCTACATGCATGTAAATCTATTAATTCTTACTTAATAATAAACTGTGTTCTCTTTTCTATATTGGTTCAGAGGGGTCTTTTGTTGGCAGAATTGTTTTATTTACCCCAAACACACATGTATGCATACACACATATACCTCGGTGTTTCTAAATCTTTTGCTTTAAAAAGAGGGATGCTCAGGGCACCTAGGTGGCTCAGTCAGTTAAGCCTCTGACTTCAGCTCAGGTCACGATCTCGCAGTTTGTGAGTTCGAGCCCCACGTGGGGCTCTGTGCTGACAGCTCAGAGCCTGGAGCCTGCTTCTGATTCTGTGTCTCCCTAGCTCTCTTCTCCTCCCCTGTTCATGCTCTGTCTGTCTCTCTCTCTCTCAAAAAATAAATAAACATTAAAAAAAAAGAGGGATGCTCGTGGATGCTTAAATATTGGTGAACAGACACCAGTAAAAAAGAGAATGCATAAGAAAACGGATTTATAGATTTGATGGCAGAAAATTAAGGAATTTTTCACTTGGGGCATCAAATATCTCTGAAAAGTAGAAAACAGTTCATTTGTTGAGAGTACCAACAAACTGGGAGGAGCAAAGGTTTGAGGAAAGTGGAAGTTTATAAAGTTAAAATAGTTACTGCCAGTGATGAGAAATAGAGTTGATTAAAAACAAAAGCATGTGTGGTTGCTGAGTAGTTTCTTGGATGAGTTCATATTGATGACTACAGCCATAATCTACTGTGGCATAACCACTCACTCCAATGTTGGCTCTGCTCTAATGCTTGCCAGCTCTCCTCCACACCCTCCACCAGCGGTTCACCACCCCAGTGGCACATCAGATTCACCCAGGCTTCTGTTAAGAAACAATGATCCCTGGGCCCCACTCCCAGAAAGACTATTGTAACCCTTCTGGAGTATGGTGTCAGCATCTAGTATCTAAACGTTTCTGAAGTGATTCCCACGTGCCCTGAAGGTGGAGAACCACAGACCTAGAGGTACTACTCAACCTCTTCACTGCTTGCTACAGATAAACGACCCAGGCAAGTCATTTCTGAGCACAGTAGAGTTTACTGGAGATTGTAAACTGTGAGTTGAATAAGCAAGCAAATTTAGCCAAATCAAATTTAATTCTGAGTTTTAAAAATGTCCTATGGTCACCCCAAGAACTGGAAACATTTACTGGGCCTTCACCCAGCATCATTTTCAACCAGCTCCACTTTGCCCTTCTTCTACCCCAGTGTCTTCTTCCTACCCACTTCTTCCTATTCTGTCAGACCAGGGGAGCTAAAACTTCTCATTCTTATGCAGAGTGATTCAGCTCCTACTAACAGTCTGGTGTCCTCCACTTTCTTGCAGCATGAACTCTAGCTATTCATCACCTTTGAGAGTCTTTGAGAGGCAACATTCTCACATGTTAGTTTGTAGCATCAGGACAAAAGGTTGATGCTGACTCCAAAGCTTCCAGGGCCCAGGAGCCATTTAGGAATATAGGTCAGCTACAGACTTGCAGGAGGAATGTAAGATATTGTTTCTTTTTTCATTCACTCAGTAGTTACTAACAGCCTGCCATATGTTTGGCCAATGAAGGAAAAAAGACAAAGAGATACATGCAGTGTAATCAGTATAATGGTTTAGTAAACATAGGATGCTTGCAGTAGAAACACCTAAAGGAACTAGGAGGAGGGGAGGAGAAGGAAGGTGAAGGAACTGCAGGCAGTAAGAGCCCTGGGTTGCAAGCTGGCTTCCCAATTCCAGATTCACAGAATTGTAGAATTAGAGCATCATCGAGGGTGTTTGTTAGTGAAACCTGGTCTAAGCAGCCCTTTTGTGGATTACAAAATAGAAGTCGGCTGTCTAGGAAATGAACTGAGTTGCAGAAGGTCCCATAGCAAGTCAGTGGCGGGGTCAGGATTAAATTGGAATCTGGGTCCAATGGCTGTGAGCCCAGTGATACTCTCCCAACAGGTAAGTTTCTAAGACCCTGCAGGCCCTGCTACTGGAGAAGGTAGGCCAGCAAGAGCTGCTGGTGGCAGTAGGGTCTGAACCCACAGAGCTGATGCCTCTGTCTGCAGGGTGACTGGCTCAGCCTGGAGACCTGGCTGTGCACTCCCGAGTGGCTCTGCACAAAGGGGAGCAAGGAGGGGAGAAGTGGATACATAATTTGGCTTCAGCATGGACTGAATGAGAAGGCTACATACTGAAAACAGAGAGGAGAGTGGGCCCTCTGAAAGAAGAACCACTCTAACAAATGCTAGATTTTTAAATTACAAAGCAAGCATATCACAGCCATATGGCACAGCTTTGGAAAATTCCAGGAGAATGAATAAGAGCAAATAAGAATAGAAAAAGATGACTTTGGAAGCTTGTGTCTGAAATAAGTAGGGAGGCATTTGGGGGCATAGCAGGAAAGGAATACACATAGCATCTAAGGAGAAAACTCAGACAAATTCACAATAGGCCTTTTAAAAAAATTCAGTTTGTATGGAGTCAAGCTTGGGAGTGTAGGTCATTTCTCCACTCACTAGGGTTAGAGTTGCTTAAATGTGGACCAAATCAGGCAAAAACATGATGCAATGGGGCTGTTCTATTCAGCAGTTCTCTCTTTTCCTTTTTACTTCCTACCACAAGGGATTAAAATAGAGAAATTCTCTCTATTTATTTAGTTTTACATTCCCCAATTTCCACATTTCTAATGATAACTTAGGCAACTTCTTTGCTTGGGTAAAGATGTTTTTACATTAAATATAAAACTTTTCCCAAGCATCTACTAGTTCACCCAGTAAGCAATTTCTTCCTTACACACCAGAGGTCAGTATTGGCCTATTAATTTACATGAGCTATTAATTTTTATTTTCCCATTTAATAAAAATGAGAAACAAAATACCACAGCTCATTGTTATATTGGAATTTGGTATTCATTTCTTAAGAAAGCTTCACCTGGGTGAATATGAATATATGATGACTTAAGAAAAAGAAGAAAAACTTTAAAAGATGGTGTGTGGGGAGAAGCCATGCAATGAAAGTGACCTTTTTTCTTCAGGAAAGCATTCCTAACTCTTTCCAGGCATTTTGATTAAGTAGCTTTTACATGATAGTTACTATTATGCATAAGTACTCTTCATAACTAGCAGTATTAATTTACATGCTGTAAGTGAACCAAAGGCATCGCTACAGTGTTTACAGCCCAGGAAGTAAGAATCCCATAGAACTCTGCCTACCTATAACAGTGTATCAATTTTGGATGGCAAAGTTACAGATAATCTGGACAAATAAAACAGGGGGCCAGCAGTATAATAATGACTGTGAGTACCTAGAGAAGTTCAAAGATCTAATGGAAAGAAGAAAAACCTAGAGGCGAATCTTACAACTGTCCATAGAGGCATTAAAGACTTTCCTCAGGAAGAAAAATAGATCAGTAGGGCTGCTCTAGTCAGCGAGGCACAGAATTACGGAGACCAACACCACGACTTCCTATGAGATAGAATTTTCTAAAAACTATAGCTTTTCCACATTTTTGCCTGGGATGCCACAGAAACAGTTCCAGCACTGAGTATCGGGATAAACTAGATGAATGCCAAAATCTTTTACATTCTAAGGTTATAGGGGTATGTGAGTGTAATGCCAAAGAGCAGACATGCTCATGGGTTCCACAAACTCTAAGCCTCTTTCCAAGCATGTATATTCTAGGCGGTACCTGCTTTAAAATGCCTCCTGGATCCTCACGAACAATTTCCTCATCACAGGCGCCTCATCATCTTTTGAAACGTATTGCACTTTTTTTTTTGGTATTATTTAGCTTTGTGTTTTTATGTCTTATCTGCAAAACAGATTACTCTTTGAGGAATACATGTTTTTATCCTCTGTAATACTGAGTACAATACAGTGGAGTTAGTAAATACTCAGGTAATATTTGTGAAGTGACTTGATTTCTCTATCTGTAAAGTAGTGAATAAAAACACTCACCTTCCCTGCCTTCCTGAGTCGTTTTGAGGATCAAATGAGATAATGTGTCTGAAAGCACTCTGAAGAATATCAAATGTTGTACAAATGTAAGGCATTATTATTTCAGAGGGGGTTCTCTCATTATAACCTTCCATGTCAGCTTGAACATAATGGCAACTAAGGAACATTTTTAAAAACTTAATCTGAAAAGAGACTTGTCCCTTCTGGGTACAAATTATAAGACTCCAGGGGGAAAAAAAACTGTTTGTGCATATTTTTGTTTGTTTGTTTCTAAATAGCATAATGAGCTATGGCCTTTCAGGGAAAATGTTGCTCTGATAGAAGTAATTCACAATGTAGAAAATTGCCCTTGTGTACTTCCAGGAAGGAACTGCAAACAAATGAGCTATTTTGTCTTCTCCAGCAAAGGGACTTACCAGGCATGGGTGGCAGCTGTTCAAGTCCATCTGGTCAAGAATTCACTAAGATCATAATGTGAAAGTAGCTCAAATGCAGATTTGCACGACAGCCTGCAAATGTTCCTTTGGAGACAAAATGGTTGCTCAGGCCAATAATCTGCATTTTTAAACGTCTCTAAATATGGGTTTATGGAATAATTCATAACAGCTTTAAGAAACTATTATGGCACACTGGGAAAGTCATCTGTATTGAAAGACATACTTGTTCTGTCGGCCTGCAAACATTTGTTTACTATTGGCCTTAATCATATCACAGTTTTATAAATAGGACCTTTAGTTTTTTTAAGAACAACTTTTCCAGACAAAATATTATGAGCAAATAAAGGACGTGGCTAGATTTTCGAAACATCTTATTAACTTTGAAATAATATTTTGAAACTTAAATAAGATAGTAAGACATGCATGCTGATAAATATGGGGTGGGGGGAGGAAAAACAACTGAAAGTTTATAAAAGCTTCTCAGCAAATAAACACACGAGAACATGATAAATGATAGAACTATAATCTATAATCTACCTTAATAGTATATTTACATAACTTCTTAAAATATTTTTGTCACTTTAACATGCTTTTTCTTATTGGAGTATGTGAAGAATGTTGTGAGATAGAATGTATATGTTTATGAATGCGTGCACTGATGTTAAAAGAGAGTAAGAGATGGATTCTGTCTCTCCCTCTCAAAAGCACAACTGAAATTAACACTTAAGATCACTGCTTGTGCCTGGAGCCCGTGCTTTAGTCCTATTTGCTGCAGGTCTCTGGAGTGCCTATGCTGACAACACTGCCTCTGAGCCTTCTCCTCACCTTGGTTTCTCTACCTTCCCCTAGGCAAACCCCTGCCTCTTCTCTTCAGAATCCTCATGAAATTTCAGGAACATTGATGGATAGGGAAGTTATTTTCAGGTTTATTTCAGAATTATCCTCCAATAGGCTAGGGCTGGTTTAGAATTTGGGGAGAGAAACAAAAGAGCTTGGCAAAACGTCTATTAGTTCTAAAGTTAAGGCTAGAGGCACCAGGGCAATCTCAATTTCCCTAGGATGTCCCGAGGAATCCATGTCCATATCAGGTCCAGATATCATTCCACCAGCCAAAGACCACAGGAAGCCTTGACAACTCAGAGTAAAGAAAGTTTTAGTAGTCCTTGGGCAGTCACTAGTCACTCAGGCTATTTCAGGGGCCACTTAGTTTCTCTTCAGTGGTTTAGAAGGCAGTAGGGGCACCTTGGTGGTCATTTCCACCAGAAACACAAAGTCAAGACAACTCTGCCACTCAGGGGATAATGCTGACTTTTGAAAGTTATGGTAGGTTTATCACCAGGGTCTCCTACCTTTCCAACAAGCACTGCAATCAACTCATAAAACTTCATCCTTTCAGGATATCCAGCTCTAGGTAATCTAGAAGGATGGAATGCAACAGGTTGATACTTGATTCAGAGGTTCTGAACAATGAGTGACTGAATTTACAACCCCCCTATGGTCATCAGGGTTCAATCAAGGTAGATCACCTGGGGATTGGAGCAGCAGGAACCAGGTTCAGAGGCTATCTATTATAAAGTCTCCTATTGACTTCTCAGGAGCAGAAGACACACATCATTAATATCTGGGAGGTAACAGTTCTAGGCACTCGGGGCCAAAGTGAATGTCTGGGTCTGATTCACAGTTCTCATTAAGAGACCTCTGGGTGGCACACAGTAGGTTTTGAGCAAGCATTAGTAGAATGAATGTTTATGGAAGGGCAATTGTCTGACCTAAGGTACTATGTCTCAGTGAAAAAGGTTCTTAGAACCTGCAGTTAAAGAACTGTATTTCAATTTTTTGTTTTCTCTGTCATTCAGGATGAGATTCAAGAGCGAAACTGTGTCTTGTTCATCTCCCCAGCAGCCAGTATAGTTTCAGATATCCAATAAGCATTCAGTGTTTCCAGAATTAACAAACCAGGTAAGCCTAGTTACTTATTGCCATACGGCTTAGGTGAGAAAAAGGCTGGACTTTGGAAAAGGACTCAATCACTGAATAGGATGTGGGTGAGTGGATCCCATCACAGATATGAATAGAGACCAAAGCAACATGTCCAGGACAACAGAGTGATAGGTTATACTCCAGGTAAGTAGAAATCAGAAAAGCGTTAAAATGAAATGTTGGCCTTTCCAAACAGTTGGATGGAATATGAGACAATTCATTCTTATAGGAAGGACAGCAAATTAGAATAAGAGGTATCTGTTATTACAGAGGAGGGTCCACACTAATGGGCCAGGATCTAGGACTAGGGTATCCCTTTATGAGAAGGGCGATGACAGATAACAAAAGAGGACTTCAGAAACAGGGCTCACACTGAAGCTTGGTCATCAAACGTGGGTGCCCGGGAGCAGGCAAATAAGACTTCAGAACAGACTGAGATCCATTTCCCAGAACTGAGGTGTGACATTAGAGCAGAGAGAGGCAAAGTAAACAGGATCAAACACAGTTTCTAGATGCAGCCATGCAAACCTCCCCAGCAATATTCAGGATTAGTGCTGAGAGTCAAGGAGGTGGTGAAATTGCAGGAGGGCTTTAGGCGGCCACAGCAGAGGAAGGAAGAGACTTGCAGAGACTAGAAACCACTCTTGGGCTAGCATTTGCAATAGTGGGTTTGATTTGGGATGTTCATTCTAACAAACAACAATTTAATTAACTGACATATTCCAGGATGTTTTTAAGACCTAATTTCCTCGGAAATGATTTTTTAAGCACTCATTATAGAAAAAATTTTTTGCTGTCTACACTTTAGAAAAAGGTGTACTATTTATAAAAGTTGGGAGTTGTTGAACTGTTAGAGAAAGCAGGGAGGAAAAAAAACCTTCACAAAGTGCCTTCTCCGGTTACTCCTTACAGATGTATTCTTAAAATAATCACTTGACATATTTATATGTACATCTTTAGTTTAATATCTTACCTAATTGTCCAACAAACTAATTCAATGTTGTTTGCGATGCATTAAATGAACAAAAGATAAACTGGGTAATAGAGAATGCAGAGAGCCTAGTGGCCCATGAAATCACTGGATTTGCAAAGTGATTTTCTTTTCAGTGCTGTGCCCTATCTGAGAACAAAATCTGTTGGCAAAGCATTTTAGTAGCAACCAATGGATTAGAATATAGAGACATTAGGCATGCCACACGGGGTCAAACCAATGGTCCATCCAGGATAGGCCATTACAGAGGCAACATGAGATGTTTTTTGGAGATCAAAGCTGCCTGATGCGGTATCAGTTTATAATGATGGAAGCATTTAATATGTATTCCTAAAATCTCTTAGCAAGCTGACATGTAACTGTAATTCACCACCTTATACAAATTCCTGGATTTTTTTTCAGCAGCTCTCACTCTTTGTGTTACAAGCTCCATAGATACAATGTCCGGTATGTGAAAAGTAACATTCTCCTTTTCCTATTTGTAGACTTCTAGATATTTCCAACGTTTCTTAAAACCTCAAAGTCTTACTGATATTTCAAACCATCCCCATCTCACTTTGCTGTGCAGCAGTTCTCCATAGGTGGTTCGCAGAGCAGCAGTATGAGCTGGGAAATTGTTAGAAATGCAGATTCTCCGGTCCCACTCTGGACTTCCTGAATCAGAAAATCCAGGGTAGGCCAAGCAACCTGTATTTTCAAAAGCCCTCTAGATGATTGTGAGGTATACTCACAACTGAGAACTACTGCTACATATGCAGTAAGTTTACCCACTTACCCTCTGGCAAAAACATATCTTTGCATTTACTTTTTAGGTTGATCGTTACTTATCTTAGTAACTATAGATTCCTCTAGTTCATTTGGCAACAAAAACAGAACTTTATATACTGAAATACAAAATGGAAGTGAAGAGGAGAAAATATTGTAGTAAAATCAACAACTAGAAAACAATTTGGAATCATTTAATTCAGGGGCAGGCACTATACTTCAAAAACCCAACAAGCATTACATTTTAAAAACATAGCCTCAGGGCGCCTGGGTGGCTCAGTCGGGTGACTCTCTGACTTCAGCTCAGGTCATAATCTCACGGTGTGAGTTCAAGCCCTGCGTCGGGCTCTGTGCTGACAGCTCAGAGCCTGGAGCCTGCTTCGGATTCTGTGTCTCCCTCTATCTCTGCCCCTTCCCCACTCGCACTCTGTCTCTGTCTCTTGAAAATAAATAAATGTTTAAAAAATTAAAAAAAAAAATAGCCCCTAAGTGGATAATTTCCAGTGATGATTTTTAGTCATAAAGAGAAGATCAACTTACATTTATTATATCCAAATTTCTCTGATCAAAGAATAAATGATTAAGGCATTTTGGATACATTTTCATTATAATGAAAATAGTAAATATGTTTCAGAAATAATGGGGCATACTGAGATATTTATTTATTTGAAATATTTGCTTATCTGAATATCTGAGGATGCTAGATGCATATGTCCTTATAATATTCTATTCGTCTTCTTTGAAACAAAAAAAATGGTGTCCATTGGCACTTTTTCTTTTCAAATTTTTGTGGTAAAATACATGTAAGATCTACTATCTTAACCAATTTTAAATGCACAGTTCAGTGGCATTAGACACATTCATACATTGTGTAATCATCACCACCATCTCCATAAATCTTTCATCTTGTAAAACTGAAACTCTGTACCCATTAAACAATAACTCCCCAAACCCCAGCCCCTGGCAACTACCATTCCACTTTTTGTCTCCATCATTTTGACTATTATAAGTGGAATCATATGGAATTTATCTTTTTTGTGATTGGTTTATAATACTTAATTTCACTTAATGGCCCATCCATGGCATATAGCATATCAAATAATTTCCTTCCATTTTAAGGCTGATTAATATTACTTTGTATGTACATACCCTATTTTGTATATCAATTTTCCCATCAGTGTACATGTAGTTTGCTTCCATGTATTAGCTATTGTGAATAATGCTGCTATGAACATGGATGTACAAATATCTCCTTGACACCTGCTTTCAATTCTTCTGTGTATATACCCGGAAGGGGAATTGTTAGATCATACAGTAATTTTATTTTTAATTATTTGAGCAACCGTCATACAGTTTTCCATGATGGCTGTGCCACTTACATTTCCACTATAGTATACAGGTGTTTCAATTTCTCCACATCCAAGCCAGTGAGTGTTGTTGTCTGTTTTTTGGTTTTTGGTTTTTGGTTTTGGGGGTTTTTTTTGACAGTAGCTGTCCCAATCAGTGTGAGGTGGTATCTCATTGTAGTGTTGATTTGGATTTCCTTAATGATTAGTGATGTTGAGCATCTTCTCATGTGTTTATTGGTCATTTGTCATTCTTTAGAGAAATGTCTATTCAAATCCTGTGCCCATTTTTTAATCAGGTTGTTTCTTTTACTGTTGTTGAGTTTTAAGAGTTCTCCATATATTATGGATATCAATCCTGTATCAGATACATACTTTGCAAATAGCTCCTCTCATTCTGTAGGTTTCCTTTATTCTCTGTTAATAGTGTGTTTTGATATGCACAATTTAAAAACTTTTATGAAGTCCAATTTGCCTATCTTTTCCTTTTGTTACCTGTGCCTTTGGTGTCATATCCAAGAAATCACTGCTAAATCCAATGTAAATCTTTTTTGTTATTTTTTTCTTCTAAAAGTTTTGTGGTTTTAGGTCTGGAATTTAGGTATTTGATTCATTTTTATTTAAATTGTGTATATGGTGTTAGGTAAGGATCCAACTTCATTCTTTTACATGTTGATATCTGGTTTTCCCAGCACCATTTCTTAAAAAGACTGTCCTTTCCCCATTGAGTGGTCTTTACATTCTTGTCAAAAACTATTTGACAATATAAGTGAGGATTTATATCTGGGCTCTCTAGTCTCTTCTATCGGTCTATATGCTTGTCTTTGTACCAGTACCCCACTGTTTTGGTTTTTTTTTTGTTTGTTTTTGTTTTTGTTTTTAAGATTTCATTTTTAAGTAGTCTGTATACCCAGTGTGGGGCTTGAGCTCACAACCCCGAGATCAAGAGTTGCATGCTCTACTGACTGAGGAAGTCAGGCGCCCCCCACCCTGTTTGATTAGTATATCTTTATAGTAAGTTTTGAAGTCAAGAAGTGTGAGTCTTCCAGTTTTATTCTTTTCTAAAATTATTTTGGCTATTGGAAGTCCACTAACATTCTACACGAACTTTAGAGTGAGTTCTTCTATTTCTGCAAAGAAATGTCATTAGGATTTTGATAGGGTTTGCACTGAACCTCTAGGTTGCTTTGCATTGTGTTGACATTTTAACAACATTAAGTCTGCCAATTCATGAACATGGGATGTGTTTCCATTTATTTATGTCTTCTTTGTGGTGAAATAAAGGGGATTAAGAGTACATTTAATGGGATGAGTACTGACTGTGTAATGTATAGAACTGTTGAATCATTATATTGTATACCTGAAACTAATAAAAACATTGTATGTTAATTATACTTCAATATTTGTGTCTTCCTTAATTTTATTTAGCACTGTTTCATACTTTTTTTTTTTTTTAATTTTTTTTTCAACGTTTTTTATTTATTTTTGGGACAGAGAGAGACAGAGCATGAACGGGGGAGGGGCAGAGAGAGAGGGAGACACAGAATCGGAAACAGGCTCCAGGCTCCTAGCCATCAGCCCAGAGCCTGACGCGGGGCTCGAACTCACAGACCGCGAGATCGTGACCTGGCTGAAGTCGGACACTTAACCGACTGCGCCACCCAGGCGCCCCACTGTTTCATACTTTTAATTGTATAAGTCTTTCACCTTCTTGGTTAGGTAAATTCCTAAGTATTTTATTATTTTTGATGCTATTGTTAATGAGATTGTATTTGTAATTTCATCTTCAGTTGTCCATTGTTAGTATACAAAAATACAACTGATTTTTGTGCATTGACTGTATCCTGAAATTTTACCAAATTCATTTAATAGTTCTAACAATTTTTGTGGCATTTTTAGGGTTGTCTCCATACAAGATCATATTACCTGTAAACAAAGATAATTTCATTCTTCCTTTCCAATTCGGAGTTCTTTTATTTCCTTTGCTTGCCTAATTGCTCTAGCTAGAACTTCCAGTACCATGTCAAATAGAAGTGGTAAGAACAGACATCCTTGCCTTGTTTCTGACCTTAGAGAAAAAGCTTTCAGTCTTTTATTGAGTATCATGTTCATTGTTTTTCATATATAGCTTTTATTATATTGAGGTAATTTCCTCATACTCCTAGTTTTTTGAGTGTTTTTATCATGACAGGATGCTGAATTTTGTCAAAGGCTTTTTCAGCATCAAATGAGATGATCATGTGGTTTTTGTCTTTCATTCTGTTAATGTGATATATTACATTGATTTTCATATGTTGAAACATCCTTGCATTCAGGAAAAATTCCATTTGGTCATGGTGTATAAAGCGTTTAATATGCTGCTGAATCTGGCTTGCTAGTATTTTGTTGAGAATTTTTGCATAAATATTCATAAAGGATACTGGTCTGTAGTTTTCCTTTTTTGTCTGCCTTTGGTATCAGGGTAATACTGGCCTCATAGAATGAGTTAAGAAGTGTTTCCTCCTCTTCAATTTTTTTGGAAAAGTTGGAGAAGGCTTGGCATTAGTTCTTCTTTAACCGTTTGCTAGAATTCACCAGCAAAGCCATCAGATACAGGGTTTTACTTTGTTGGGAGGTTTTTGATTACTGATTCAATTTTGACTCATTCTCCTTACTAGCTATAAGTAAATTCAGATTTTCTATTTATTCATGATTTTGTCTTGGTACGTGTTATGTTTCTAGTAATTTGCATATTTCATCTAGGCTATCCAATTTGTTGGTACATAATCATTCATAGTACTTTCTTATAATCCTTTTTTTTCTATAGAATAAGAAGTAATGTCCCCACTTTCATTTCTGATTTTAATAATTTTAGCCTTCCTTTTTTTTTTTTTTTTTCCTTTCAGTCCATCCAGCCAAAGGTTTGTCAATTTTACTGATCTATTTGAAAAACCAAGTTTTGGTTTCATTAATTTTCTATTTGTTTTGCTCTATTTCATTTATCTCTGATCTAATCTTTATTATTTACTCTTTCTATTAGCTTTGAGTTTAGTTTGTTCTTTTACTTGTTCATCAAGTTATAAAGTTAGGTTTTTGATTTGAGATCTTGGCTTTATTTTTTTTAATGTAAGGATTTATAGCTATACATTTTCCCTTTAGCTCCAATTTTGCTGCATCCTGTAAGTTTTGGTATGTGGAATTTTCATTTTCATTTGCCTGTATTTTCTGAGTTTCTTTGTGATTTATTTTTGATTCACTGGTTATTTAAAGGCATATTGCTTAATTTCTACAACGTTGTGTAAATTCCAGTTTTTCTTCTGTTCTTTATTTCAAACTTTACCCCGTTGTGGTCAAAGGAGATACTCTTTATGATACCAATCTTTTAAAATATACCAAGACTTAACTTGTGGCCTAACGTATACTCTATCCCGGTGCACTTGAGGAGAATATGTGTGCTGTTATTGTTAGATGGAGTACCTGTGCATGTCTGTTAGATTTAATTGGTTTACCACGTTGCTTAAGTCCTCTATTTCCTTACTTATTTCTTGTCTGGTTGTTCTATCTATTATGGTGAGTGGGATATTATTGTAGAACTGTCTATTTCTTGCTTCAATTTTGTCCATTTTAGTTTCATATATGTTGGTAGTCTGTCATTAGTATATATGATTATAATTGTTATATATTCTTGCTCTATTGAGCCTTTTACTAATATATAATGTGTGGGGCATCTGGGTGGCTCAGTGGGTTAAGTGTCTGACTTTGGCTCAGGTCATGATTTCATGGTTTGTGAGTGCAAGCCCCACATCAACCTCTGCTGTCAGTGCAGAGCCTGCTTTGGATCCTCTGTCTCCCTCTCTTTCTCTCTGCCCTTCTCCCTTTTACACTCAATATCTCAAAATAAATAAAATATATATATTATATATATAAATATATATAAATATATAATATAATATAAATATAAAATATATATGCTATATATATTATATACTAATATATAATATAATATATAGTGCCTCTTTGTCCCTTGTAACTTTTTTTAATTTAAAGTCTATTTTGTCTAAATTTAGGATAGCCATCTCTCCTCTCTTTTGGTTACTTTTTTCGTGAAATATATTTTTCCATCCTTTCACTTTCAATCTATTCGTGTCTTTGGATCTCAAGTGAGTCTTTTATATATAACATACAGTTGGACTATGTGTTTGTTTTTAATGTAAGTATAGTTGACACAATGTTACATTAGTTTCAGGTATACAACTTAGTGATTTGACAAGTTTATACATTATGCTGTGTTCACCACAAGTCACAGCTACCATCTGTCCCATTACATTGCTATTACAATATCACTGACTATATTCCTTATGCTGTTTTTTATTCCCATGACTCACTCATTCCATAACTGGCGGGCCTGTATCTCCCTTTTCCCACTTCCTCCCCTCTGGTAACTATCAGTTTATGTTCTGTATTTATAGTTCTAATTCTGCTTTTTGTTTGTTTGTTTGTTTGTTTACATTTAATTAATGAGTGGACTATGTGTTTTTAATCTGTCAATTTTTGTCTTTTAGTTGTAAGAGCTTAATCCATTTACATTTAAAGTAATTACTGATAAGGAGGGACTTAATTCTGTAATTTTGCTATTTGTTTTCTATGTGCCTAACAGATTTGTCTCTCATTTTCTGCATTAGTGTCTTCTTTCATGTTTAGTTGATTTCTTATAGTGAAATGTTTCAGATCCTTTCTCATTTCCTTTTGTATATATTCTATAGTCATTTGCTTTGTGGTTATCATGGGGATTACATTTAACATCTTAAAGTTTAACACTATAACTTGAACTGATACCAGGTTAACCTCAATAGTATTCAAAAACTGTTCCTTTACAGCTCTGTTCCCACTCCTTTTGATTGTTGAGTCCCCCAAATTACATCTTTGTACATTATGCATCTGCAAAACATAAATTAATAATTCTTTTAAATGCATGTCTCTTAAATTACATAGAAAACAAAACTGGAGTTACAAACAAAGTTATAATAATATTAGCTTTTAGACTTTTTTTTAATTTATTAGTCTCGTAAATCATGCAGAAAACAAAAACTCCAGCTTCAAACTAATGTTACAATAATACTAGTTTTTATAATTGACCATGTATTTACTTTTTCTGGGACTTATTTCTCCATATAGCTTTGAGTTACTGTCAAGGACAGTAATTTTTACACTGCAGGACTGCCTTGAGTATTTCTTACAAGGCAGGTCTAATGGTAATGAAGTCCCTCGACTTTTGTTTACTTGGGGTGTCTTAATTTCTCCCTCACTTTTGAAGGAGAGTTTTGCTGGATATAGGATTCTTGGTTGATAGCTTTTTTTTTCTTTCTTTCTTTCTTTCTTTTTTTTTTTTTTTTCTTTTAGTACTTGGAATATATTAGCCTACTGCCTTCTGGTCTCCAAAGGTTTTAATGATAAATCTGCTGATAGTATTATTGAGGATCCCTTGTATATGATGATTTTCTTCTTTCTTCCTGCTTTCATGATTTACTCTTTGTCTTTCAAAAGTTTGATTATAATGTGTCTTTGTATGGGTATCTGAGATCATATTACTTGGAGTTTGTTGAGTTTCCTGGATGTTTATGTTCATGTTTTTCATCAATTTGGGAAGTTTTAAGCCATTATTTCTTCACATATTCTCCCTGCCCCTTTCTTCTCTTCTCTTCTGTAATTCCTACAATGAATATGTTGTTCTGTTTGATGGTGCACCACCATCCCTTAGGCCCTACTCATTTCAATCTTTTTTCTTTCTGTTCCTCAAACTTGATAATTTCTACTGTCCCATCTCTAAGTTCACTGATTCTTCCTTCTGCATGCTCAAATATGCCTTAAATCCCTCTCGTAATGTTCTTTCAGTTATTGTATATTCCAGAATTTCTTTTTAGTTTTTTCTTACATTTTCTATCTCTTTATTGATATTTTCATTTTGCTTATGCATCATTTTTTTTAACTTTTTCCATATCTTCCTTTAGTTCTTTGATTATTTTTATGACAGTTTTTAAAAATGTCTTTGACTAGTATATCTTCCATGGAGTCTTTTTCAGGGATAGTTTCTCCTTTTTTTTTTTTTTTTCATTGAATTGGTCATATTTTCCTGTTTGTTTGTATGCCTTGTGGTTGTTGTTGTTGTTGTTGTTGTTGAAAGCTGGTTACTTGAATCTAATAATGTGGTCACTCTGGACATCAGATACTCCCCCTCCAGATTTTGCTGTTTTCTGTCATTGTTACTGTTTTTCTGATTGATACAGGCTTTCTATGTACTGAAGATCAACCTGAGGTATAAACTTAAGGTCTTTTCTGACCCTTTTCCCTGGACAGGTGTGGTCACTTTCTAACATTCTGAATATATGAACTTGTTTTTGAATATCCTAATTTTTAATACATGGCTCTCCAGAGGGGAAAATTAAAAAAAAAAAAATGAAGTGGGGATATGGGCATTGGCCCTTTAAATGTCCTGAAAGTTACTTCAGTAGGAGATAAGGGGGCTTGCAATAATGAGGGAACTACAAAAACAATGGATGCCTACTTCTTTGCCCATACTTCTGTGATCTAAAATAGCAATCAGTGATCAGAGCACAGATCCCTAGTAATTGGAGGACAGGGTACTTTTAGTCTACCCTGGATCCCACCAGCTGTGTGAAAACTGTTCCAAGAACACTGTGCACTGCCGCTTGCCACATGGCTGTGGGTGGGGATGGGTAGGTGCTACTGTGCAAAGAGCCAAAATTGATAATCAACTGCTACTTACCATCCAAGCATTCTCCTGGAAGATTTAAGCCTTCAATAGACTCCAGAGTTCCAAAATAGTTACATCAGACAGATTCTGCCAGTACAATTGTTGTCTAGGTGACAGATGGTGTAGGTGGTGTCTAAAGAGACAGATTTCTGGTGCCTCTTACTCTGCCATCTTCCTGCCCATTAGCTTTAAACATATTCCAGTTGAGGCATAGGACAAGGCATAGGACAACGTGTTCCAGCTCAAGAAGCCAATGATTTTGGATCAAATTTCACAATATTATTTTATATGCTTGATCATCGTGGTGGCAATTTTTTACATATGAAAACCTATTTTTAAAAACCTAAATGCTAATTTCACAACCTTTGACTTATTCCGAAATATACCTCTAGTACCAGAAGAGGTCTGACTTCATGTTCAGTGGACATTTGTGGAAGGAGAGAATGTATGCCTCTGTTCTGCTGAGCATTGCTAGAGTCATACTGACCAGTAGAGCATGCAAATTCCAGACTAACTGCATCACAGATGGAAACAGTAGCAGAAAGAATATCTCCCTGAATCCTCATCCTTGCAGAGCCAGATTACTCAGTCAGTCAAGTAGGGTGCAAAACATTGTTAATTTTAGTGGGGGAAAATGTTGTAATTTTCTCATATTCTTTGTCACCTACTGTCTGACATGTTTTTATCCACTCAGTAGTTCTTTTCTGGATTTCAAATAGGATTTCTAATAATAAACATGAACCAATTCCATCATCAGGCTGTTTCGTGTTCTTTACATTTCTGTCCTTTATAATTATATGCTAGTCTTTGAATATGAACATAATACTTCTGATGCAGCATTAATAATGCATATGCCTTGAATTGTTGTGTTTTGCTAGAGGAATAAATTTGTATTGATCTTATCACTGCACTTTCTTGTCCAGTACTCATGTGACAAATAGCACTATCCACAAGACTGTCATATGGCTTGAAACTTATACCAAAAATACACCTGGTCAACCAGGCTGATGTGGGAATTTAGCAAAGGCCCATGCCTTGCCCTCATTAGCAACAGAAACCAGCAAAAGGTAGCGGTCACCCCTCATTAATTTAAATAGATACTGAAATTTATCTTTGGAAAAATCCAAAGGACAAAAATAAATACTATACAATAATCTCCTGCTATGGATACTTGGATGATAAAAGATAAAGTTGACAAGACTGGGAGCTCTGCAATGGTCAGACTTTCAGGAAGGATTAATGTCTGCTCTGACAATAAGAGAACATAAGAATGTTCTGGTGATACATTAATTTAAAATATTGGGGGGCATGTTCTGAAGAAAACAGATCAACCTAAAGGTATTGGAGCAAAGGGAGGAAGTTCTGAAGAATTAGAGGCATCACACTTTGAGATCCAAGTTTAAGACTAACTCCATACTCTTCTCATAGATACTTCAGGTATGGAAAACTTAATTTTGTTAGTATATATAGTGTATGTTCACTATTACTATTAAAATAAACTTACAAGAAATGTATAATCCAGAATATAAATTCCCTTAAGTTAAGGTGTGTATAGATTCTGATTTCCTCTAGACACTCCTGTATCATGCTGATGGTTCAGATGTAAACATTGGCAGTGCCCCCATTTAGTTCACAAAAGTGTCCTGGTGTGTGTAGATGTGCACACACATATGCATATGGATTTTGTTTTAATTTGTTGTTTGTTTTGCAGAAATGAAATGATAGTATACATGTGGTTCTGACATTTTTTCACTGAATATATATCTTAGAATCTTTTCGGGGTTTTTTGTCATTCAAAATAACCCTTTTTTTAAATCTACTATATATTCTCCATTAATTATAGTTACTTAATCCTCTATTAAAGCCATCTGCATGACTTTGAATTTTACATGACTGCAAATAATTTTGCCACGCATTTTTTACCCATACTTTAATGCACATGTTTTAATGTCTCTATAGGATAAATTTTTGGAAATGGTATTGTTGGATCCAAGAATATGAACAATAAAATCATAATCACTATTCCAAAGTTTAGGTACAGTTTTTAATTTTCAATTTAATAAGTCATAAAACTTCAACTTTTCCCCATAATATTTCCATTTTAAGCTTTAATTTAAGTTTTAATTATTTAAATTAAGCACAAAATGTAGCATATTTTATTTTGTCTTATCTTACGCAAAAAAAAAAAACCAAAAAACAAAACAAAACAAAAAAACCCACCACTCTTTGAGACTGGAGGGATTGGCCAAATAAGTATAACATAGAGGTACTGACTTTCCACACTAAAGTTTGAAACCCTTGGGGAATCTAGAGACTTCCTCTAGACTAAATTAAAGGAGTCTCACTTGTCTTTCAATAAAATGTATCAAACTAACTTATCAAATAGTGTAAGTTAGCTGAGTTTCCTTATATATAAAGCTAGCATAGGGGCGCCTGGTAGCTCAGTTGGTTAAGCGTCTGACTCTTGATTTTGGCTCAGGTCATGATCTTACCATTCATGAGATAAAGCCCCGTGTCAGGTTTTGCACTGACAGTACGGAGCTTCCTTGGTATGCTCTCTTTCTCCCTCTCTTTCTGCCCTCCCTATTCGTGCTCTCTCTCTCTCTCAAAATAAATTATCTTAAAAAAAAACAAAACACAAAAAACCTAGAATAAGCTATCAAACTGAACTATTCCCTGTAACTATAAAATTAATTTCTCCTTAGCTTTTAAGATTCTATGAAGTAACATTATAGGCAATAAATAGTCTCACATTTTGAATTAGGGCAAAATATTCTGGAATTAGTCAACTATAAGACTGCATTGTTGCGTATGAGAAATGTGCCAACACTGACCCAGAGATAGCCTCTCTTAGTTGTCTTCCTATTATCCTGGTGCTAAAGCTTGTGCAAACCAGGGAGCCCTGTGACAAAAGGCTCACATGTGCAAACTCCTTTTCTTCCTTCCTTGCAGTCTTGCTCATTTGTTTCCCTTCCTTTCTTATTTATCTTTTTTCCCCCTTTATTTATTCCTATTTCCTTCTACCCAAATACAACCCCTAACTCTTTCCCACATTATCAATATGTGCCAACAAAATGGCAAGTACAGGTCTTAAAGAAGATACAGATGACTAAGAGGGAGCACTTGCCCTTGAAAAGCCCACAGCTGAGTCAGAGAGACAGACATGTAAATAAAGAATTAGCCTGCCTGATGAGTACCATAATTATGTATCCAATATAATTAGCATGATAAAGAAAACTGAGCAACTAATTTTCCTAGGAGGAATCAGGGCAGCTCTACAGAGAAGACCGTACTTGTGACATGTCTGGAAGGTCATTCATTCAGTGTGTGGGAGAGAGCAATTGGGGCCCATAGGCAGATGGGCCCTGGGCTCCAGCTGCAGCAAACACAGGCTTCAGCCTGGAGGGCAAGTGATGTCATTTCTGCCTTCATTCTGTCTCACCTGCTTAACAGAGATGGTAGTAATCAAGTTGTAATACAGTGGCTTTTACTTGTATCTGCATACATCACTGCTAGCAGGGAGGGAAAAAAAGTAGTTCCCAAAACAAAGCATTTAGTTTGTTAGTTTCCTTATTTTGTGAAAATAATCTCAGAATTTTTATTTTTCTCTTAGAGGAAGTATAATATTTAAATATACAAAACAAAATTACTCCATTATTTTTGACATTTGTAAATATTTCTTCATAAATTGGGCCAAATACCCCATTTTATATATACTACTCTTCACTCTGGGAATCCTCAAAGGTCAATGCACAGCCAATAGAAATAAATCTTGGTGCTTTAAAGCTAAGATTTGAGTATTTGTACCATAGCATAGCATAACCTATCCAGATTAATATAATCAGGTTACTTCTAACTTGAAGGCAAGTTACTGATCATGCTGGCCAAGAAAGAACAAGCATGATAAGGCTCATACCAGGTAGATGTGTAACTATAAACATCATTAGAATTATCTAATCAAAACCACCAGACTATTTGCTGTCGGAAATGAAGCCTCTAAGGCATAGCAGGAGTATGTGTGTATGCATGTGTTTTCCTCTAAGTAACTGAAAGCAAGTTTAGATATTTCACAGGAAGCTTAGATATTATTTTCATTATTTATTCTACTGTATAAAATGTTATTTAACCATCTTGCCTTCAAGTTAGAAGTAACCTGGAAGTGCCTGGAAGGAAGTATGGTATACATATTTCTTTGGGGGGGCATGCCTCCAGACCAGGGCCTTGTCTGGGTGGGTGGAGTGTGGGGTTTCCTGGGAAGGCAAATGGCACAGGTGTACTTGTGGGGTGCACCTCCAGTGTGTAGGGGAGAGTGAGTGCAGGTCCAGATAAAGGGGTAGGGAGAGGATGGGTTGGGATGTGTCGGTCATCAGGGGAAGTTCAGAGAATAGCAGAATAGGGCCTGAGATCCTGACCACGTTTTCCAGTGGTAGGATGATTTCTAGGGACCTCAAATGTTCTACTGGGGTCAACAGAGAATCCTGGGATGAGAAACACCTGGGCTGCTCAGACACTAAATGTCCCTCAACCCAGACTTCTCTGTAAGGAGTCTGGCTCACACAACCTGTTACACAAACTCTGGTACTTGTAGATGCCTCTCCCTCCCCCTGGCCAGGTATGGTAGAAACAGCAGGGTATGCAGGGCAGGGACCTACCAAGGCCAGAAACCAGAGTGACTTGCTCACGCGCAGACTGCAAGTCTATAGCCGTCTAGGTCCCTGAAGGCCCCAGGGCAGCAAGGGTTTCTAGATGGAAACCTGGGGCTGCAATACCATGACTGCCAAGGTCCAAGGCTACAGCAACCCTCAGGGCCAGTTGGTCCTCCTAGAAGCTGTGAGTTGTCTACAATTTATCCCAGGAGACCATTGCTGCCTCTTCCTGGAGGCTTTCTACTGAACAGCAGCCTCAGGGCATTACACTCTTTTTCTGAAGGTAAAGCCATCCAGATGTCTTCATAGATTGGACATAGGAGTGAGAGAAACAGAGGCACAAAGGATGATGCTGAGGTTTTTAGGTTGAGCAAGTAGAAGCAGGATAGGACTAGGGTGAGGTGAGTGAAGGGCTGAGGGCACCAATTTTTTTTTAATTTTTTTAATGTTTATTCAGTTTTGAAAGACAAAGAGACAGAGCATGAGTGGGGGAGGGGCAGAGCGAGAGGGAGACACAGAATCAGAAGCAGGTTCCAGGCTCTGAGCCGTCAGTGCAGAGCCCCATGTGGGACTCGAACTCAGAAACCGTAGGATCATGACCTGAGCCAAATTCAGGTACTTAACCGACTGAGCCACCCAGGTGCCCCTTGAGGGCACCAAATTTAAGGAGACACTCATTCTCAGGGTCATTCAAAAGCAGGGTTAGCACTTGCATGATACTCTAAATGTCTTAAACTTCATGCCCAAGCAACTCACTTGCTTCACCCTAGCCCCCGTACTGAACAGAAACATAAACTGAGTTGGGGTAGGCTGTGCAGAAGCAGGTTTGGTGAGGGGGGGATGAATATTGGAAGTCTGGTTCTAGACATGCTGAGTTTGAGAAAGCTACTGAATATCCAAGAAGAGAAAAGAAGTGGTCAGCTGGAACCCTGATTCTGCATCTCAGGGAAGAGGTCTAGAGTAAAGTTATACATTAGGGGGATATCACAAGACTAGATAAACTCATGAAGTCAGTGAGGATGGGTGGATGGATGGATGGATGGATAGATAGATAGATAGACAGATAGATAGAAGAGGTTTTAGGGCTGAGCCAGGAAATTTTTTTTTTTTTTCTTTTTTTGGTCAGAATGGAGAGGAACCAGAAAAGGACCTTGAAAAGGATCCCAGGAAAGAAGAAAAACTAGGATTGTGGAGTCCGGAAGGACAAGAGAAAATGCTTCAAGGGGCAGGAAGTAATCAGTTGTATCATGTATCAGTACATGTATCATGTATCAGTAATCAGCTGCTGTATCATTCTAGATTAGGACTGAGATTGGAACATTGGCATCCATTGCATCGGAGGTCATTGAAGTTGACTAAAAAGGGTTTTGGTGGAGACATGGGAACAAAAGTTTAAATAGAGTGCACTGAACAGGAACAAGGAGAGGCAGAGGGGAAGGGCATTCAGCAAACATAAACAACTCTTTCAAGGAAAGGGACAGGGAGAAGCTGAAGAGGGAGAGAGAAGCTGCAAGGGGAATAAAGGTCCAGAATTTAGGACTGCCTCAGTTTCTCAACCTTGCATCCCAACCTCTCATCTTTGGATTTAGCAACGGGTCCTCTGAGTTCCTGATTTTTCGCCAGGCAGGGATTTGAAATAACAACTATTCTGATCGGTGAGAAAAGTTCTAGAAGAGATTTTTTTCTACCGAGACACATGTCAAAGGAAATGGCAACATGTGGCAGTTCAACTAGGATCAGCAAGTTTTCTTCTGAATTTGTTGATTTGGAAATCGTTTGTCTGGCTCTGCAACTGAATCATCATTTGCTCTACCAGTTTTTCTAAACTCTCACATGCTGATGCTGGTTCAGAATAATACATTTTACTCTGTCAACTTTTGCTTACCACTGAGGATCTAAAAGTGTGTTCAGGAGGTAATTTGAACAGACTCTTTCAAGATAGTGCATCTTTTAGGAGATCCACAGCACAGTAAATATAACCTGATAATCATGCCAAACATTTCTTTGCTTTGTAAAATTGAATTGGCAGCTTTGCATAATAAAGGGCTAAAATTATGAACCACATAAGATTTGCCTGAAACTTGATTGTTCAGGCTCAAAATTCTCTGCTGAATACTCTTATGCTTGCTTTTGTATTTATCCATTTTCATGTGACTGCTTACAGCATACATTTTATTTTTTATCTATTTTCCTAAAAATAAATTTTAATAAATATGCCAAAGCCCCTCCAATAGAATCCATCATATCACATGTACTATATAGATACATATTTTACCATCACAATTGACATACCAACATTTATGAACTTGGTTCTTTGCAGATGCATTAGGAGAAGTATCCCTTTATACAATGTAATATTTTGCTATCTTTTGTTCCTTTATCCCTTGCTATGCTTTACAAAGTGTTTATAAAATAAGGTGCAGTTTTGGATGCAAAATGGGTAATCATCAGGAAAAAGTCATAAGGAAAGCAAAAGTAGAGTGAGGATCATGGGACATTTCTATCTCTGTCTAAGGTGTGGCTAAATTTAGTCCCATGGAAACTCTTGAGAAATAATCCAGCAAGAGTGAGATCATGGAGTGTTACCTTTCCCAAAGTAGAAATTATAAACAGAATTATAAAATTGCCACTTACAAATTTAATCCTCTATCTTCTAATTGAAATTAGGGACTTAAGAAAGGACCAAGAGGGACTTCTGAATTAATCTAAGCTGTTTTCATAGTGCAGATGAGAAAACTGAGCAGTGCTATTATGCAAGTCCCCCTAATGTGGTCTAGAAAATATTGGAATCTGGGTTTCTGTTATTGTTCCAGATATCCATCTATTACAACATACCTTTATGAAGAAACTAGTATGAACAAAGGATCATTCAAACCTCATGTGGAGCATACAAGCTTGTGGAAAATACTCCACAAAATCCATAGTCTATTATCAAAGGATGAGATAGAAATTTCAATATCTAAAATATAAGATTCAATTTATTAAAAGCCATGAGGATGATATAAAGGTTTAAGAAAAAAAGACAAAATGGAGTTTGGGCAAACAAGTGCAAGTTTCTCAAAGGAATAGCACTTAATTTGTGATGTGAAGGTGAGATTTCAATAAAGAGAGATGGGGAAGAGGACGGTAAGCCTGGCAGAGGGGTGTCATTAGCAAGGACAGGAAAGTACACAGTAATGAAGAAGAGAAAGTCATCTAACATGACTGGATTATAACTTACATTCACATTTCTCTGTCATGCTACTTCCTGCCCATCAGGTATGACCATATTTTCAATGAGCTTTATTATCAGATGGAGTAGCCTTATCTTAAATAGTAACTCAGCAGTCCCTAAGCAGAAAATAACTTGATCACCATTCTCTGGACTTTGAGAACAAAATCAAGTTGTACATCCTTTACCAAAGTTTGTAAGGCATTTTTATAGGAAAGAGGAAAAGACAACTGATGTCCCCTAACCACTTGTGTTGGTCATTTGTTTTGTTTGCTTTCAAAGATCTCCCTACCCTTCTCCTGCTCTGCTGTGAATTGCAGAGTCTCACCTTCACAAACCAAATTCCCCAGTCTCCCTTTGCCAAATGGTCACTAGGTAGATTCAACTACTGGGGGGAAGAGCACTGGAATCAAAGGATGGAAGGAAAGGAAAAGTCGTCTTCTTACTGAGAAGAAGTATTGTCAGTTTCTTCTATTCTGTGCTGAAGGCAGTAGCTCCATAATAGTCACATCTCCTCTCTGGCTTCAGCTCTGGTAGTGCTTGCTCTGCCATGGTTCCAGTCTGGCAGACTCCACATTTTCTGGGCAGCTCCTTCTCCATGGTTTCAGGTCCTGCTGGGAATCTAGTAGTGCCAAAGCATTCCTTTGGGCCCCAATTTGGGCATGGCAGAGACTTCCTACTGATGCCAACCTGTGGATGCTTCACTCCTCCTTGTTTGCCTTTTCAACTCTTCTAACACAGAAAATTAAAGATGTATATTACTGGGATGTTAAAAAAAAGTGAAACTGTCTTCAGCCTCAAACAAATTCATCATGGATCCATCTCTTTCTCCTCATCTCCAGACTCTTCCATGTTCTCTCTGCACTGTTTTCATTGTCAGGCCAATATGTATTATATGTTATAAGTATTATATATATAAAATAATATAATATAAATGGACTATGTAGCCAGGAAGATGATTGTTGGTTGGAATAAATCTACATGCTTGAGGTCCATAATCCAAATGAAAAAGAGGCTCCCTTTTCCAGAAACCCTGTATTAAATCCCAAGGTTTATTCTGATTGATTTACTGGAGTTCAGGAGAATGTAATTCTCTGATTGGTCATGGTCATGTGTATTACACATGGTTGTGGTATTACAGGCTTATCATAATGAGTCTCATCAATTTATTGAGGGTGAAGTAGTGGTTACTTACTCAAAAGAAGAGACACTGTCCAGAGACCCTGGACAAACAACAAGCATCTAATATTGGGAGGTGCTGAAAATTTTCCACTTGCCCCTCCACATCTACTCTTCATCACTTTTTTTCTTCTCTTCAACATTTTCTGACCAGAGTTTGTGTCAAGGAACCTGACTTCTTTGACCTCTATTCCCTGTCCTCTTTTGTCTTCTGACTTTTTGCTGAATGCAGCCAATGGAGCACACTGCCAGGTGATTGATGAGAAGGCAGAAGGAAAGAGCCTTAGGAACATATATTCCACCTCTCCACCATGCCAGGCAGTGACTTGGCAATGGAAGCATCGCTCACTAATGGTTCTTTGCTGGGCAGTCTTTCCTATTTACAAGTTTCCCTAGTAAGATCTGCCTTCTCCCCTGCCTTCACAGGCCTGAGGAATAATAGCTTTTACCACTGTTAGTCCCTGGGTGCCTCACTACTCCTGGTGGGTTCCTTTAACTCTGTCTACACCCTAAATGAACTCTTCTTTAAGTCTCTTATTTTGCTTTTAAAAAAAAAAAAAAAAAAAAACAAAAAAAAAACACCTTTATTTTCTTAGAGCAGGTTTAGATTTACAGAAAAATAAAGAGGATCGCACAGAGATTTACCATACACCCCTGCTCCCACACATGCATAGCCTTCCACATTCTCAACATCCCCTCCAGAATGGTGCATTTGTTATAATTGATAGGCCTGCACTGATACATCATCATCACCCCAAATCTACAGTTTACCTTAGGGTTCACTTTTGGTGTCATATAGTCCATGGGTTTGGACAAATGTATAATTTCATAGCCATCATTATGGTATTATACAGAGTTTTTTCACTGCCCTAAAATCCTATGTCCCCTCCCTATTCATCCCTCCCTCCACTCCCCACCTCTGGCAAGTGCTGTTTTTTTTTTTAACTATCTTCACAGTTTTGCTTTTTCCAGAATGTCATATAGTTGGAATCATACAATATATAGCCTATTTATACTGGCCTTTTTCACTTGCATTCAACTTTCCTCCATGTCTTTTCACAGCTTGATAGCTCATTTATTTTAAACACTGAATAATATTCCATTGTCTGTACCACAGTTGTTTTATCCATTCACCTACTAACGGACATCTAGTCACTTTCAAGTTTTAGCAATTATGAATAAGCTACTGTAAATATCCATGTGCAGGTTTTTGGGTAGACATGCATTTTTCAACTTTTTGGGTAAATACCAAGGAATGTGGTTGCTGAATTACATGGTTTTGTAAGAAAGCACCAAACGGTCTTCCAAAGTGGCCATACCATTTTGCATTTCCACTAGCAATGACGAGTTTGCTCCACACCCTCACCAGCATTTGGTGTTGTCAGTGTTCCAGGTTTTGGACATTCTAATAGGTAGGCAGTGGTATCTCACTGTTGTTTTAATTTGCATTTCCCTGATGACATATGATGTGGAACATCTTTTCATGTGCTTATTTATGATCTGTATATCTTCTCCAGCAAAGTATCTGTTAAGCCCAGTTTTAATTCAGGCTTGTTTTCTTATTGTTCATTCTTAAGCAGTTACTCTCTTTAGTATGCTGTCCCCATCAGGACCTGGAACTTGCTGGTAAAATGATTATTTTTACTTTGTAGCTTACCAAGCCAAACCTTCAGCATTTTCAGAAACTTCCTGAAGATCATATAGCTATGTGGGTCTGGGATTGAATTTAACGCTCTGGTTTGTCTGCCTTCAAAGTTTGGATTCTGAAGTGACAATTTCTCTCCTGGAAGATACACTAACCCTATAGGCATATTCCATTGTCATTGGCCTTGTCATCTGATGACTATATACTACCAAATATGGTGGACCAAGCGACAGAGATTTTGGCTCCTACAGTCAAAATGGCTCCTATGTTAAAGAGCAAAGGGGAATAAAACAGAGAATCCAGTCCCATTCAACCCTCACATTGGTGGATAAATCCAGTTTGTTTATTGATAATGCACATACTCAATTTCTCATAGTCTGTGAGGAAATGGGCCCTTCATTAGTACACCCAATGAGTAAGCTTTGCCATTGTAATCTTCACCCCTCTCCTTGTATCTTAGAGTGAATTGTATTAATACATGAGAGAGTAAATTCTTGGTCTATTTCTTTAGAAATATGTAGTTTTGCATGGAGGAGAATAGGGGGAAAATAGTGGTCTAATGGAAACTTGAATAAACTTTAGTCATCTGAGGAAGGTCAGCAACAGGGACAGGATTTATGAGAGGCACCCTCTGTGGTCTTCAGCTATAATTGTAAACAGATTTTTTAAGTGACCTAATTACTGTTGATTCTTTACCACAAAACTTGCTTTAACATCACATTCATGGAAGTATAATTCATCAATGTAAGTACATAACAGCTTGTTGTTTAGGGCTCACAGGTACAAAAATGTAGTATCTGAAAGGCACAAAAAACAAATGTGTAATGGTAAACAAATAAGACCTGACCCAGAGTGCTAAAGTTCATTTCCTTCTCACTTTCTCAAGGTTTCTGTCTCTAGAAACCTCTCTTTTTTCCATGATATCTCCTTACCAATACGATATCCAAAAATACATCATGAAACTAAGAAGCCTAAGAAGTTAAATGAAAAATAATAGCTGGAATAAAGTGCAATTAAAGGCATAGGCAGGAAAGACAAATCCTCTGATGCATCTGAGATTTGACATATTGGAATCCAATTCAACAAAGCAAGGAGGAAAATTAGACCAGCGAAGTCCTGCTGAGAGAGAAAGCTCTCTGTGCTTCAGTGTCCTTTTATGTGGAGAATCATACAAGGCCCAAGGTCCAATATGCAAGGGAAATGAGCACTGTGGTTTATGGGAAGAATCCAACACAACAAGGCATTTGCATGCACTGACTTTGAAGGGCCAAGGAAAACAGTGGCATTGTTTAATGATACGATAACAAAAATGAAAGAAATTGTACAAAACTATTAAAATCTTGTTTCTTACATATTGGCATGGCCCCAAACTGGGGATATTTCTCTCCAAATGTACAGATTCACAAAGGGTGTAATTTATTTTGAGGAAAGCTTAGAGCGGAGAAGAATAAACAAAGACTCTTTGTGGTCAGAGTCTGCTCTGAGAGGAGATCCTTGTTTCCTGTGGTTCTGGGAAGACATATTGTGGTTCTGGGAAGACACATGGGTACAACAGCAATGACCTCCTTGCATTTTCTTCTACAAAATTCCAATTGCCCCAGAACTTTCCCTATTGATGAAAATGGAAGACCTTTGTAGAGTGAAACATTCCTCATGACTTGTGTTTATTTGTCTTACTATAAAGTTGTATTCTCTTTTGTAGCCTATGAGAAGCTTAAGAGCAGAAACAGCGTCTACTCATCCTTTCTTATTTGTTAGCTCCATGCCTGGACAAATAGCAGGTATTTAATAAAGTCAGTTCTGTTGACCTAATTTTTCAATTTTGGTATTTTTTTCTCTCTAGGAAAAAGACTTACACACACACACACACACACACAAACCAGTGGGTGTAAATAAATAAATAAATAAATAATAATAATATCAGTAAAGCATAGTTAACTTACACTAAAAGTAAAAAGTAAGATATGAAAAAAGCTCAAAGATCAAAATATATAGAAGCTACAGAAAAACATAGACCCACAAAGCATATTTCATGTCTTCATGTCTTAATCTTTTCTTCTCTGACATGAGGAATGAGGAAGGGTTTCTATTGGCTGATGCTTTCTGTTGGCTGCTGATGGCTACATTATCTTTTCTAATAAGAAACTCAGTAATTAGCCATAGATGTTCTTGTCCCTAAATAGACCTTAAACATTATTAATCAAATAGAAATTAGTTAAACAGTAAGGAGGTGTAGTGAGTTGAATAGTGCCCCACCCCCCGCCAAAATTCACGTGTACCCTGATGCACATCACTTGACCTTATTTGAAAATAGAAAATAAAAAGAATCTTCAGATAAAATCATCCTAGATTTGGAGTGGGCCCTAAAATCCAATGACTGATTTCCTTAAAAGAAGAGAGAAGGGCACAGAGAAACAGAACAGAAGGCCGTGTGGAGACAGAGGCAGAGATTGGAGTTAGGCTGTCATGAGCCAGGAAACACAAGGAACCACCAGAAACTGGAAAAGGCAAGGGAAGATCCTCCCCTACAGCCTTCCAAGGGAGAGTGGCCCTGCCAGCTCTTTTGTGTTCTTTTTATTTTGGACTTCTGACCACAAGTGTGAGAGAAGAAAATTCTGTTGTTTTATGCCACCTAAAGTCTGCAGTACTTTGTTACAGTTGCCTGAGGAAACTGACACAGGAGTTTTATACTTGGCATTGATTTAAGTAGGAAGGCAGATTCCACAGACAGTTTGGTAAATTCTGCATATTAACACCGTATTGAAAATAAGCTCTGTAAGTGGGAAATCAGCACTCCCAACAAAAGCAAATATCACATTCCAACTGTATTTATGGTAGTTGAGTCTATGCCTCTTATTCCAAGAGATTCCTTTAAAAACTACTGTAGGGGCGCCTGGGTGGCGCAGTCGGTTAAGCGTCCGACTTCAGCCAGGTCACGATCTCGCGGTCCGTGAGTTCGAGCCCCGCATCAGGCTCTGGGCTGATGGCTCGGAGCCTGGAGCCTGTTTCCGATTCTGTGTCTCCCTCTCTCTCTGCCCCTCCCCTGTTCATGCTCTGTCTCTCTCTGTCCCAAAAATAAATAAAAAACGTTGAAAAAAAAATTAAAAAAATAAATAAATAAATAAATAAAATAAAAAAATAAATAAAAACTACTGTAGATGATGGATAACGCTTTGCCTCTTTTATAGGCAGATTTTATAGACCCCACATAAATGTTAATTTAATAATTAATAAAAACTATGTTGAACCAATTCCTAAAAATCTGTATTATTAGTCACCTCCTTTAGGTCCTTAATAAAATAATGATATGTATTCACAGCCCTCAGTTTTATAGGATTTCATCTTGATACCTCATTATTTTATCAAACTACAGGTTGAGGAAGACACATTCTGCAGCTTTCCTTTAGGAGACAAGTTTTGAATCTACCTTTCCAGAAAGGTATTTCAAGGTTTCTGTCTCTAGAATTACTCCTTGCTATTATCCAGGGATAAAAACCATCAGCTACATTAACTGAGGCCCTGGGACAAAAGCTTGGGTCATTACTGGAAGGTATGTAGGCTCTTAAACTTCATTTTACAGATATTGTTTATTATTAATGTAATAATTTACACAGAAGGAAAATGAAGATGAAGGAAGTTAAGTGAATTGCTTAGGGTCACACAGATAGTAAATGGCAGAATCAGGAATTGAACCCAGTGTTTCTAAAATGTCTAGTTCCAGAGCCGTGTACCATATAGCTTCCTTAAAAATGTGCTTAAACCTGTTGGCTTGATTACTCCCCTTCCTGAGTTCAGGAAGGGTGAACACCATGTTCCTCTTGAAAACAAAACAATTACTGAGTACCTATTTTTTGCCAGGCACTGTGAGAGTAAACAGTGGCTTATAATCCAGGCTCCGATAGTATACAGGCTGACTACAATTTAATAACTCTTTAACTCATTTATATAGTCTAATGGAATAACAGGAGGTAACTTTTCTAAGTTTCTGCTCTTATGTTTGAGAAGTAGTTTGGGGGGCGCCTGGGTGGCGCAGTCGGTTAAGCGTCCGACTTCAGCCAGGTCACGATCTCGCGGTCCGTGAGTTCGAGCCCCGTGTCAGGCTCTGGGCTGATGGCTCGGAGCCTGGAGCCTGTTTCCGATTCTGTGTCTCCCTCTCTCTCTGCCCCTCCCCCGTTCATGCTCTGTCTCTCTCTGTCCCAAAAATAAATTTAAAAAAAAAAAAAAAAAGAGAAGTAGTTTGGTCCCGGGAGATGGGAGGGAGTGGAAAGGATGTGGCACAGCTTTCATAACTCTTCTCAAAGTCAGACTTAATGGGCTTACCTTTTTAGAGCAGACCCTGTAAGTGACTTATGCTTCCAAGCTCCCTCATTTTAGTCATCTTTCAGTAGGAAAACACACCCATGATGCAATAAAATATGACTAAATAAATAACCTAAAATTCTGTGTGAAACCCCAAACACTGGCAGTGGGAAGCCATGATTAGCAATACATTTTTTCTGCCATTTTCTTTTACTAATCTTTAAAACTGTAGTAAAATACACATAAAATTTGCCATCTTAACCACTTCTAAGTGTACCATTCACAGGTGTTAAGTGTATTCACATTATTGTGCAATGAATCTCCAAAACCTTTTAACCTTCAAACATGAAACTTTACATCCATGGAATGCCTCCTCCTTTTCCCACAGCCCTTGGCAACCACCAAGGGCTTCTTTCTGTTCCTATGAATTCGACTACTTTAAGATACCTCAAATAAGTGGAATTATGTACTTTGTCTTTTTCTGACTGGTTTATCATTTAGCATAATGTCTTCAAGTTTCGTCCGTGCTGTAGCATGTGTCATTCCATTTCTTCTAATGGCTGAGTAATATTCCATTGTATACAAATTCCACATTTTCTTTACCTAGCCATTCATGGATGGACACTTGGGGTGCTTCTACCTCTTGACTTCACTGCTATGAACATGAGTATATACTCTGCCTACTATTTTTCTTTCTTTTTTTCTTTTTTTGTCTACTATTTTTCATCACAGTTTAAGCACTTCTATTTTTTTAAGGTTCTAAATTAACAGAACGTGTTGTATTTGGAATCTAAATCAGTGTTTTATTCTTAATGCAGCAACAAAAACAAACCATTTCTTCTTCATAGTTCAGAAAGTGCCATTGCATGATTTATGTCTATGTAAAAATACTTCCTGCCCAAGAAATTTCCCATCATCTTCCCCAACTGCCACCAATATCTTTTCATTTTTTCTTCAGATTTTTCAACTCTTTAGAAGTGTTGGATAAAATTTCAGAGTTTAAAAGTTCAGAGCTGCTTTGAATGGAGTTGTGAGCTGGGCAGTATCAATTTCCCAGGAAGGGAAAGAAGAGCTCATGGAGCATGCACACTTCCAAATCTGTATGGCCCAAAGATTAATGTTCTGGATTTTTCTGATATGCTTCTTGATGGTAAAAATGCTAAATGTGTCTCATGGGGTCATTACTCATTTCTAAATTAACCAGCTTCATTATGTCTTGGGAATCAAAATTTCTGATTGAGTCTACCCTCTGCTGTTGTTGAATTATGATAACTTTAGAATGACTGCTCCTCTTTGGGATGATTTAATGATCTAATTCTCACTGTGGTAGTGGAGGTTTTAGGCTGGGAATACTGCATACTTATGTTGTGTCTTACTCTTCTAGACAATAAGAAGATAAAATTAATGTTCAGAAAATTTGGTCTTTCAAAAGACATGAATGTCAGCTATAGCTAATCATACAAACTGATTCTTCTTTTTTGTTTCTTTATATTGAAAGGCAAATACAAAAAGTGTTTCTAGTTAGGTGCTATTGTTTTTGAGACAAAAGATCTATGCTTTAGAAACTGGAGATGATATTGTACTAAGACCAGAGTTACCTGATGGGATGAGCAAATTGTCATGAAAATAAAATGTTTAACTTATTTTATTTTATTACAACTGTACCACAACTAAGAAATCTTGATTTTTGGAAATATAAGTTCCTGTTGCTCATAAACACACATACACATATCTTATGCATAAACTATATATATATATATATATATATATATATATCTTATGCATAAACTATATGTATATACTATATACATATACTATAGACATATAGTTTATGCATAAGATATATATATGCATAAGATATATATATATATATCATATATATATATATGATATATATATATATATATATATATACATACACATATTCATTTTACAGATGAGCAAACTGAAGCCCAGGCAGTTTATGGGACTTACCCAAAGCCACACAGTCTATTAACATCAGTAGTGGAATAACTTAAACTCTTGTTTCTCAGGCTATTTTACCTCATACTTCCTTTTGATAAACATAAAAGTTTTGTGAAGTTGCAAGGAGTTTTTGGGAGATAAACCTTCTCCACTTCCCCATCTTTCAGCCCCTGTAAAATCACTCATATGCTTAGAAGATAGTTTATTATGTACATTTCTACACACTGATTAGGTTGAGCTTTTATTTTTCTGTGGTCAAAAAATATATTTTTTAAAAATTCATATATTTTCCCCTGAGCCTCCTTCCATTACTCTCCAAACACCAGTTGGGAACCATTTATTTTTAATTAGAAATTTCTCTGACTACATTTAAAACATGATATTTATGTATTAATATTGAGATGATGGCTCCAACTTGTACAGACCACCTCTGAAGAATGTTACAAACGTGTGAACTATATAAGTATCCCAGCTGCACTTTTTGTTTCCTCATTCATATCTGTCCCTCATCTAGCCTTGTGCTGGAAGTCTCTTCGGACTAAGACAAGTTAACATTAGGCCTTTATGTCAGTGTTCAGAAGTCTGTTGTTTAATTTCACCTATTTTTGAATTTCCCCATCTTCCTCCTATTATTGATTTCTAGTTTTATACCATTATGGTTAGAAAAGACACTTGATATGATCTCGATCTGCTCAAATTTGGTTAAGACTAGTTTTGTGAACTATTATATGATCTAATCCTGGAGAATGTTCAGTGTGGTGTGAGAAGAATGTGTATTCTGCCATTGTTGAATAGAATGTTCTGTACATGTCCGTTAGGTCCATTTGGTCTACAGTGTTACTCAAGAACACTATTTCTTCATTTATTTTCTGTGAGGACGATCTATCCATTGTTGAAACTGTGGTATTAAAGTCCTTTACTATTATTGTACTGCTGTCTATGTCTCCCTTCAGTTCTGCTAGCATTTGGTTTATATATTCCGATGCTTCAATGTTGGGTGCATATTATATTTACCCAATATATAATATTGGGTAATATCCTCTTAATGAGGATATTATATCCTCTTAATGAATTAAGAGGATATAATCCTCTTAGTGAATTAACCCCTTTATTATTAAAGGGGCTATATCCTCTTAATGATATATCCTCTTAATGAATTATATCTTCTTAATGAATTATATTCATTAATCTCTTATATCCTCTTAATGAGGATATAATGTTATATCCTCTTAATGAATTAACCCCTTTATCATTATACAGTGATCTTCTTTGTCTCTTGACTCCCTGATTTCAAATTATGTCACAAAACTATAATAATCAAAACAGTATGACCCTGGCATAAAATATATATAAAAATATACACATAGGCCAATGGAACAGACTAGAGAGCCCAGAAATAAACCCTCCTATATATATGGTCAACTAATATTTGAAAAGGGTATCAAAAATACACAATGAGGAAAGGAATGTCTTCAATAAATAGTACTGAGACAACTGGATATATACATGCAAATGAATGAAATTGGATTCTTATACTAAAAAAAAAAAAAAAAAGTTAACTCAAAATTGATTAAAGACTTAAATGCAAGACCTGAGACTGTAAAACCCCTGTAATAAAACAGAGAAAAAGTTCCTTGATATTGGTCTTGGCAATGATTTTTTTGGTTATGATACCAGTACTACAGGCAACAAAAACAAAAGTAAACATATGGGACTACATTAAACAAAAGCTTATGTGCAGCAAAGAAAACAACAAAATGAAAAAGTCAGCTTATGGAATGGTAGAAAATACATGCAAGCCATCTACTTGATAAAGTGTTAACATTTTGTTTTTCAAAGAAGGCAAATAGCCAAGTAAAAGAAAAAGTGATTAACATCACTAATTATTGGAGAAATAAAAATCAAAACCACAAAGAGATATAATCTCACACCTATTAGGATGGTTATTATCAAAAAAGATAAGAGATAACAAATATTGGTAAGGGTGTGGAGGAAAAAATAACCCTTGTGAACTACTGGTGGGAATGTAAATTCATACAGCCATTATGGAAAATGGTATGGAGGGCCTCAAAAAAATAAAAATAGAACTACCATATGATCCAACAATCCCACCTCTGGGTATATACCCAAAGGAAATAAAATCAGTATCTCAAAGAGACATCTGTACTCCATGTCCACTGCAACACTACTCACAGTAGCCAAGATATAGAGAAACAAGCTGACTTTCTGTCAACAACTGAATGAGTAAAGAAAAGGTACATGTACGCACACACACACACATATATATACACAACAGAATGTTATTCAGCCTTAAAAAGGAAGGAAATCCAGCCATTTGTGACAACCTGGATGAACATGGAGGAGATTATGCTAAGTGAAATAAGCCAGATATGGAAAGACAAATACTGTACAATCTCATTTATATGTGGGATCTAAAAATGTCATATTCATGGAATCAGAGAATAGAATGGTAGGGGTTAGGGGGTGAAAATGGGGAGATGTTGACTTAAGGATACAAGGTTTCAGTTATAAAATGAAAGCTTTTGAGGATTTAATGTACAGCATAGTGACCATAGTTAATAATACTGTGATGTACACTTGAAATTTGCTAAGAGAGTAGATTTTAAGTGATCTCACCAACCAAAAAAAAAACCAATAGTAACTGTGAGGTGATAGATGTGTTAATTGTGGCAATCATTTCACAATGTGTGTATAATATTTAACCATCATGTTGTACGCTGTAAACAAAACAAAACAAAAATAAATATTATGCTTTGCTTTTTTTAAAAGCTTTTCTTATTCTTTTTAATAATCTGTGGAGCTGACCCCAAGGAACGTTTTGCACTGAGGTAAAGCTTACATAAATTCCAGACTATGCATTTTGAGAAACGGGATATCAGAAACTTGATTAGCTCTGCTTGGTCTTTGCATCAGAAAAGTAAACACTCGCTGTTGTTGAGAGATAAAGCCTGAAATCTCAGTGGCTTAACACATTGGTTTCATTTTGTAAAACCAACCCACAGCAGGTGTGGAGATGAGAGTGGAATCTATGTTTGTATTTGTCAGCTTGGGCTACCATAACAAACACCACAGATTGGGTGGCATCAACAACAGAAATTTATTTGCCCAAAGTTCTGGAGGCGGGAAGCCCATGATCAAGGTGCCCACAGGTTGGTTTCTGGTGGCGGCCTCTCTCTGCTCTGTAAAAGGTGGACATCCTGCTGCCTCCTCACATGGCCTTTTCTCTGTACATGCTCAAAAGAGAAAGAGTGCAAGCAAGCTCTGGTGTCCTTTCCTCTTCTTATAAGGACACCAAGCCTATCAACTTCATTTAACTTTAATTATCTCCTTAAAGGCCCTATTTCCAAATATAGACACATTGGACAAAATATGTCAAAATATGTATTTTCAGAGAAGGACAATAATTGAGTCCATAACGATGGTACACACAGTCTTTCAGAGATCTAGGCTAAATGAAGATTCACTGTCTTCAGCATGGACCTTCCAAGGTCTCCCTGAGTGTCAACATTCAGCAGCAACAAGGAAAGAGAAAGAGTACTGGCACAAGAAGGTAAGAGGGGACACTCATCATTTCTACAGAGGTCTGACTGGTGACGCAATCATATGTCACCTAGCTGCAAGAGGGATTGGGAAATGTCTAGAGTGTGGCCAGTGTAAAATAAATGGGTTTGGTGAATAGCTCTCCAATCTGTACCATAGCCCTTGATGCTCCTAGACATGGTAAAAAAAGAAAAAAAAAAAAATACCTTTTCTGAGCTCTTCCAGAATGTTCTCTAGCTCATGTTAATTTCAAATTCTTCCCCAAATTCTCCTACTTGCTTTCACCTATGGAGCTATACATAACTCCATAATTGCATGAATAATGCATTCATATACGGAAGAGAGAGTATAAGGCCACATTCAGCTTATGTTTTAGATATAAAGAATGAAGGAATAGCCAGTGTGGATCAGTTTGAGAACGTTTGTGTGGTGAATGGGAAGAGCTTCAACCACCTTAAATCTGAGAAGTCTTGAAGCCCTCACACTGCACATGCAGAGTCATGTAATTTGTGTGCAGTATCTCTGTGCGTACAAGAAAAGAGAAGAAGTCCTGTATGTATTTCATGTTTTCTATAATGGTAAGAATGGATAGCAAGAGAAGTAGGATAAAACCCTAGAAAAAGAAGCAATCCAAAGCTTGCTGTCCAAAGACAGACGTCTTCCTTTCACTTCCTCTACTATCTTTCCAAGAAATCCCATGTAAACCTTAAGCACACTTCAAAACCATGGTTTAGACAGGTTTATCTCCCAAGCACTAAAACCCTATACCATTCCCCCATGCTACTGCACTGGGGTCCTTTTAGGGCACTATTCTCAGCATAAGATATTGAGTGGGTCAAGTGTGTAGGGGACCTCCCAGGGCCACTATGATGAGGTGAGAATCCCGGTCTCCTGGAGAAGAAAGCAAGCCAGACTTAATGTGGAAGCAGGATGGGCTGGGTGGGGCATTCATTCCTTGGTGAGAAATTCCTAAGAACACATTTCTCCCTTTTAATTAATTCTCCTAGTAGAATTAAACTCAGTACTTTTTTGCTCTTTGTAAAAGTACAAATGAAGGTCCAATGTTTTTAAAGCAATCTGGGTTTAATAAACTAAAAATTAATTTTTTTAATTTCTTGAAAACAGTAAAATCTCATTGCCATTCTTTTTTCTTTTTTCCACACACTCCTCCTTACTGTACTTTCAAAGTAAGCCTTTTTCATTACTCTGAAGTGCTTTTGTCTTTAGGTTGTCAGTAAAAACAAGCTGGCCTCTTTGACTCAGTTCATTGAGATATGAGTGCACTGAAACGCGTCCAACGGGCCATTGCCAAAGTTGCTGTTTTACAATTTATATCTGAGCCAGAAGAGTCCAAGGAGAATTCCACTTGTGTAGGTTGCATAAGAGCTGGCAAACAAAGCTGAACTGGATAAGAGTTTAAAGAAAATAAGACAAGCATAATATGCGATCGAGGCCACAGATACTGTAGTACAGAGAGTGAGATCGTGACAAGGTGAAAAGAGGCTGCAAATTTATTAAGTGGTTCAATCCTTCCTGAGAGCTCTCTGCCATATCTCCTTCGCACAGGTGCAGATTTTGCCTTTATTTTTACAAAGATTAGAGCAAGAAAGAAGCTGCTTTGAAAACAGGAGGAAAAGCCAGTTTCAGAGCACTGGTTTTAGTATAATCTATGGTACCGGTTATGGAATATGCATCATCTTATTCTCACGTCGTGCCATGTATATAGCAGAAGCTTAAAAATGTCTACTGCATTGAATTGTTAAGCTCTGTTCCCTTCTAAGTAAACCAATACCACATGCTGCTTGCTACCTCTTGAGTAATCAATATTTTTGTGGTTTCTTCATTTCAAAAAAGCTCAAACATTAACTCATTTGTGGGGGTACTGCCTACACTCATCTGGTTATGCCACAGTAAACTTCAGAACTACTAGAAGGCAACTGTTCGTCCTTTATGTCTCCCTGCAGGTCCCAATAAGAGTCCCCAAAGACAAAAGTCACATGGAATCCCCACCATTTATTATAGTTATTTTCCTTCAAGTAGAAAGCATCAGATGTTTCTATATTCAAAAAAAAAAAAAAAAAAAAAAAAGAAAGAAAGAAAAGAAAATCATGAGTCATCATGAGAAGACCATGGATTTTGGATTCAGACCAATCTATATTCCATTCTACACTCACTCGTAGCTATGAAACTATGGATAAGTAGCATGATCTTTCCTAGTCTGTTTTATCATCTGAACAATAGTGATTCTTACTTAAAGGAATGTTCTAGGAATTCAGTGAGAAAACACATGTACAGTAGGGTTGCAAATGTACTCCTAGTCAAACACAGGTGAAGAAATGTAGCTTCCTGTTGTTCTGTAGTTGGTCTACTCTTTGTAAATTCACACTCCAGTTGATAGTGAAGGCAATCATGTGATCTTTGTCTGATCCAGGAACTGAAAGTTACTTCAGTCATAGAATCTGTTCTAGACGCTGCTCAGACTTTTAGATTCCCCTTTCCCTAATCTTCCCTGAGAAGTCACCGGGCATATAAGGGGGTTTACTCTGTCCTTTTGGTGGAGGGAACGGGGGGCAGGCTTAGTTCAGGCAGGGTCCCCTATGCTTTCTGTTGCTTGCTATGGACAGATTGGCCTACCTTCCCCAATACTGGCAATTGCTGGGCTGTGACTAGTTCTCCCTATTCTTTTTATATATTTTTTAAGTTTATTTATTTATTTTAAGAGATGGAGAGAGAATGAGAACATGAGTGGAGGAGGGGCAGAGAGAGAGGGAGACAGAAAATCCTAAGGAGGATCTGCACTGTTAGTGCAGTCTGATGCCGGGTTTGAACCCATGAATCATGAGATCATGACCTGAGCCAAAATCAAGAGTCCAATGCTCAACTGATGGAGCCACCCAGGTGCCCCTCCCTATTCTTTTTGGAATGAAACATTGGCACCCACCGCTGGAGTCCATGGCTCCAGGCATTCAAGTGCTCCCCAATTCTATTATCACTTTCTCCTGTTCACTGTGACCCTGTCTTTGCAAAGTTGCTTTACTCCTTTCTCAACACTTCCTCCCCATCTAGGGCACATGGGGACTTCTGGATTCTTGTCATACCAAATGCAGACAAAGAGGAACCAGGCCCATATCTCAGGCTCACGCATCTGAATCTACCCTGCAGTATCCCCCAGCCCCACAGGATTGCTTCAGTGCCACACGGGGTCTGGCTTTGGCTGAAGTACAAGCCATTTTAGGGGTCTGCAGCCTCCCCAACAGTCTGTTCTGGAAAATAAGCTATTCCTTTGATATTTACATGCTGTCTCACACTCATTTCTATGTTCCTAAAAGACTTCTGCATTTGATGTATAGGATTCTTAGGTGGGGAATTAGAAGTAAGAGCCTTTTTGCTTTACTGCTATATTTTTTCTTCTCCTTCTAGGATCCCTTAAGGCAAGAAGGGGTGAGATTTTTCCTTTTTTTTTTTTTTTTTTTTTTTACTTTTCCTTTCTGAAAAGAACTTGTCCTGTATCATTTTCTCCTCATTCCTAATTTCCTTTAAGACTCCAGTGTCATGTTCAGTCCAAATGGTGGGACGGGGTGCAAGAAATCAGTCCACCTACAAGAGAAACTAAGTAGGAAAGGATCTCCAAAGCCTTAAAATTGTTACAGATAAAAAAACACTTGGGGAAAAGCCTGGAATCTTCTTGAATTCACAATAGGTAAATAATCCATACTATATGGTCATTTCTGTGCATAATTTAAGTTATTATGCTTTGGATTGGTGGATCCTAAACATCTTGTGACAAACACCAGACTTGATAATACCACTCTACCATCTCTAGGCATCTTTATGATGGTTGCACCACAACCCTAAGTAACTAATCCTAGTATTAACCAGCAGCTACTTTTAGGAAGGTTCTCCAGAAATTCACTTGGATTCCAAACACCTAATGCCAAAGACAAAGTGTGTGCTTCTCTCATTCTGTTTATTTGTGGATGGTTTTCAGTGATTAGGAAAAGAACCAAACTGTAAATGCAGCTTGTCAACCCCAACAATGTGGCTTTTCAACTTCTGGCTGATCAAAACATGAAAAGGTAACAATTTGACTACTTTTTGTATAAATATAAGTGCATATTTTCACAGCTTTGCTTCCAGACTTAAGCTCCCCCAGCTGATTATTAATTGCCAGGAAATGTCTGCCCAGTCTATCACAGGGTCTTAATTAAGAAAATTCATAGAAATTATAAGGGGGGCGGAGGCCCATGGAATTCAGCAGGTGTAATGAATTCTAAAGAAGCAGTAGTTAGAGATTTCCCAGGGTGTGCTAATAATACACACAAGTTGGAGGACAATAGAATTAAGAATTCTTTTTTCTCCTTTCTACCAATCTCCTCCCTTTTTAAAAGATACTAACTACTCAATCTTTAACCCTCAATTCAGTGCCTCTTCTTTCCAGGGAATTTCTTAGTCTCCCTTTTCTGCACTCGATTAGGCTGCATTAAGTGACCCTTCTCCGCACTCCGACTGGTAAACAGCATTGCTATTGTTCTAACCACACTCTGCTTTATCTGTTACATGTTTGCCTCCCCACAAAAGTCTGTGGCTTTGCCTGGTCCATGCCTTATTCATCAAAATACCTCCTGAATGATATAAAATGTCCAGTCCACAGCTACCTCTCAAAACCTGTGTTGGTTAAATAGAACGTACAAAAATCACCATTTTGAGCTATCCAGAGCACTTTAGAGAGCAAGAGAGCAGAAGGAGTTATTTATTTTTACATTTTAAATATTATGCTTATGAGTGGAGCCCACAGTGAGCAAACCTTTAGTTAATTTACTACCTATTTTTGCCAAGCTGGGAGAGAAAACATTTTTGGATCATATTCCCTGTGAGCTGCTGTGTTTTCCATAATTCATTCCTCCAAGGGCTTTACCAGGGGGCGGGGGCAGGGAGGGGCCCACCGGTAAACAGCAGATGCCCAGCAGGCCCAAGGCATGTCTGACACACGGATGATGAAGGGGAAGGGAGAACAGGAGCAGCAGCTCCTGGGATGACATATTTAGGAGCCTGAGGAGGTGTATTGCTTTAAAATTACTGATCATAAGAAATAGTCCCTGCAAATGGTGTGTGGTATGTGCCCTTCTGTCCACACTAATTCAGTTGGTAAGCACAGGGAAACAGAATTCTTCTTGTTGAAGCTCATAGAAATGTCAAGAGTGAAAAGGATAGGGCCGTTAGAATTCCTTTGCAATCTGAAGCTCTCGCTTGAAGATGAGACAGGAGGAAGGAGCTAAGAGTGAACAGAGGGGAAACACGCAGGAATAATATGTGGTTCAATACTTGCTTAAAGTAAGGGGGATGAAATATTCCCTACCTTAGAAAAAGTCAAGTGATCACTTTTCTGAGGTCGTGCCCTTCCCAGAAGAGAGATTTCTGGGCAGTAGATGAGCACTTTCTCCAAGAAACTGAGGGTTTGACTTTCTTAATCCTGCAAAAGAAGAAAAGTAAAATGCAGTCACTGATGTTTAAAGACGGAAAGGGGAGTCAGCAGTCACTGACTGCAGAACTGTTCATTACAATGACGTTCCTGGATTACATCCTAAGGAAAGGCACTGGCCCTGTTCAAGGAGGACCCATTTGGTTAATAATTACTGAATTTCCATTCACTTTGGAATTTAAAACAGCAAAGTGTAATAGCCACACATTATGAGCAAGGTAGTTAGGGGGTACAAGAAGCAAGAGACATTCTCTGTCCCAAATGACTTTAAGGGCTTGTTGTGAAGATTGTATAAATACATATAAGTGACCAAACAACAGAATATATTCTTGGCATAGAGTGGGCAACAGGTTAATACTGGCATGGATTTCTGCTGAGTGATGAAGTTTGTGGTCTATGTACTAGATACTACTAGATTTTAAGTACATAATATTATCCCAGCTATGCTCATCCCAGACAAATAGTGAGGCCTGGGCTTGGTAATGCCCCCTCCTCAGGCCTGCACACTGAGCCCCTGTGTTTGCTCTTCTCAGGGACTGCTGCCCTTTGGTCTCCTGGGGCTTTTTTCAGACCCAACCCCCTCACTCTGCCCTTCTCTGCTAGCCTGTGTGACTGTGAAAGTACATACTAATATACATGAGGGGAATATGGGATGATTTTTGTATTTAGATTTTGTATTTAGACAAGAGATGGATTAGCTCTAACACAGAAGATGCTGCACTTGGAGTCAGAGGTGCAAAGTGTGACCCACTTCTGTCTCTTACAAGCATGTCCCCTTGGGTAGCTCACTGACATACCCAGCCCAAATATCCTCATCTTCACAGGTATCCCAACTGTAGAGAAGGTCACAGTGTGGGCCCACCAGGAATGGAAAGTATTGAGTCCATTAAATGCCTGGAAATACACATGTTCCTGGAAGTCCTTCATGGGTGAGTATAAGAAAAAGTAAGTAAAACATAGGTTATAGCCAATTTTTTAACCTCATTTATGAGTCCTGTGAAAACTGGGAAAATTCAGACTACATATAACAGGAAAGTATGTCATTTTCCTTATAAGGTTTTATGAGAGTCAGCCACCAACCACAGTATCCAAAAGTGTCTAATTGCATTGCCCAAACATTTCTTGAAGCTGCTACTTTGCAACTGAAATCATTTAGTAAAAAAAAAAAAAGGGTGGGGGGTGCCTGGGTGGCTCAGTCGGTTAAGCGTCCAACTTTGGCTCAGGTCATGAACTCACTGTTTGTGAGTTCGAGCCCCGCATCAGGCTCTGTGCTGACACCTTGGAGCCTGTTTCGGATTCTGTGTCTCCCTCTGTCTCTGCCCCTCCCCTGCTCATGCTCTATCTCTCTCTCTCTCTCAAAAATAAGTAAAATATAAAAAAAAAATAATAAAAAAATGTTGTTAATAGTAAAACTAGAAGGCTTAGGTCAGAGGCAAGTAATTCAGGGGTTGTATTCTTGTTTTGGTTTTTTTTAATTTTTTTTAAGTTTTATTTATTTATTTTGAGAGAGAGAGAGAGAGAATGAGCAGAGGAGGGACAGACAGAGGAGAGAGAGAATCCCAAGCAGGCTCCACACTGTCAGTGAAGAGCCTGATGTGGGGCTCGAACTCACAAACTGTTAGATCATGACCTGAGCTGAAATCAAGAATCGGACGCTTAACCAACTGAGCCACCCAGGTGCCCCGGGGGGTTGTATTCTTAATACGAAGGCAATAGTCACACATTCTGTATTTCCTCTGGGGTCACTCCAGCTGCCAGCTTTCAGTACCTTGAGCCACTGACTCCAGCTCATTGATCTCCATGTCCTCCACAACAGCTAATAAAGTGGCTTATGGCACCAGAAGTTCAATATAGATGTGCCAAATAAAAGATGAATAAAATTATAATTAGAAGTTCATGACTGCAAGGAGCCGCAACGCTAATGCAGGCGATACTGTGTTTACCGAGGAATTGTTGAGGAGCCCACCATTGGGAAATGCTATGCTCATGGGGTACACCGTTAATTAACGAACAGCCAAGTGCTGAGTTCAGGAACGAGAAGAGACAATTATAGCTCTGCTGCTGGCGAAGCAGCTCTTTCACTGACATGTAAGCCCTGCATAAAGCCTTGGAAATTTCCATGTTAATAAAAACAACCCTGGAGAATCACAGGAGACAGGGGAATCTGCTTTTTATCCCTGACAGTGTGGTTGTCTCTTAAAATGAGGTTTTGCCAGCCTAATGCAAAATTCTGGTTGCAGGTTTCGTTTACATTCGCAGGCCACCTCTTAGTGCTCTGTAAAAGAGATCAGAGAGAGGTTGTGGATATTAAACCCTACCAGGCCTCCTCTCATGCTGAGTATAATTAGATTTTAGTCTGAGGTCAGAGGGAAATGGGTAATTGGGGCAAATTGCTATCAAGCCAGGCACTTTCTCATATGACTTAGATTCTGAACTCAAATGAACTTGACCTGTCTTGCACAGTCCTGCCTCTGCTGGGTCTCTCCTGTCACTCCTGGCATCTTCCTCATTACTAACGGCCCTCTGCACACAGCAGGCCTCTTTGGGATCTCTCAGTCATTATTTATGTTCTTGATAGACCCTCTTACTCTTTCCCCCTTAGATCTCTGGCTAAAGATTCCCGTTTTCAGTAGTCCGCAATACTTTGCAACTCTAAGAGAAACGCCCTTACTTAATAGTTCTTTGTGGATTGGCAAGAACTGGACCCCAGCAGGATAGTTTTTCTGGTTGACATCAAGGATTCAGTCAGAGCCGAGCTGGGTAATTGAAAGCATTTTTGTTTAAAAATTGTGCATGGAGAGTTCAATCGAGAAGACTGTGATTCATCCATGTGCTGAAAACAGTCACCTAAGTGCGTTTGAAAACTGAAGGGGGAAAAGAAGATACAGTATGCAACCCTCTTTGTCTCTATACAATGTCAAAGATTCTCAGGAGGTTTCGTGTCCTTGTCGATACCCTTTTCCAGGGGCTAACGGTGAGTGTGAGGGAGGACAGCCAGAGCTAACTCAGTGACACTCTGCAGTTCTGGGACTCCAAGCCAATAAGGAGCCAGGACTGGTCTACGTGCAGTATGGAGAGGTGACTGGGTGTTCTAGCAAAGCAGAGGACATATCCTGTAGGAAGAGGGAACCACTCCTGGGAACCAGGGATTAGGGACAAGGACAACAAGACCAGAGTAAATGTCCTAAACTAAAGCAACCAAGCAAGAGGACTAATAATCAATACAATGTTGTCTTTTTTAGTTTCCATTACTGCTGTAACAAATTACTACAAATTTAGGGGCTTAAAACAATGTGCATTTATTATCTCACAGTTCTGGAGGCCAGAAGTACAAAATGCATCTCGCTGGGCTAAAAATCAAAAAGCGGGTTGCCTTCCTTTCTGGAGGATCTAGGGTGGCATCCACGCTCTTGCCTTTTCCAGCTTCTAGAAGCTTCTTTGACTCGCCCTTCAATCAAATGTTTCTCATGATGTCGTTTCTTTGGTTCTGCCTCTTCTGCTTCCTTCTCCCACTGTTTTGAAATATTCTGGACATCCTGTGTTGCCTTACTTCCAGAACACTGACTAGCAGTCAGAAGCTATACCCCATGGCAACAGTGAAGTCCTCTCTAGAGAGATGGAAAAGTCCCAGAAAATCTGTCTACATGTTGTCAGTAAAGGAAGGCTCGGTGAAAAAGCCAAACTTGGTAGCAAACTCTACCTATGCACCCCAAGCGAAACCCAAAGAAACTCAGTATTAGGAGCTCAGTATCCATGGGTGTTACAAACATGCAGACATTTATATAAACTGTTTTCATTCCCTAACGCTCAGAGAACCTGGTGTCTAGATCCATCACACTCTTACTCATTTCCTCCCAGAGTTATCCTCCTGAGATGTGAGAAAGCGGCATTATGTATTCTAGCAGCTGTCAACCAATAGAATATCCAGAATACATAACTGAAACATAACGTGTCTGATCTGAAGGCCAAAGTACGGTGACACTCACATGCACTTAAACAGATATGATACACATTATTTTAACAGGAGTAAAATGAGGAGTTGGTGAGAACACAGGAAAACGGAATGCAGAGTGGTGACACAGAGGAGAGAAACACTGTATCTCTCGGGGAGAGTTTTAGAAGCCTTCCCAGAACGAGGAACCTTTGAACAAGAAGTTTCTGAAAGAAACATGTAGATAGTATGGTTGAATTCCTAAGTAGAAAGAGGCGTCAAGTAAGGTATCAGGAAATCGTAAAATCGTCTGTTGTTCTCAGGAAATAAAAAGAAGTTATGAGCAATGGAATGTTGGCC
>NW_026057584.1:90671422-90742446 GCF_023721935.1 Panthera uncia | reverse complement strand
AAAAAAAAAAAAAAAAAAAAAAAAAAAAAGAAATATTTCTTCACTCTCAGAATCAAGATGCACAGCAGCTATGCGCCTAGACCATGATGTTGTTTCAGAAAAATACAGTTGTTTACTTACTCCTTAAAATGTTTTAGGCTGTCCATTTTCATTGTCTTCCTCACTGTGACTCTGTCTGCCCACCTGTTACTTCTTCTTTCCTTAACTACTTTGGTTCCTGTATGTCTTCCATTACTCAGTAATTCAGTAGAGATATGAGGCTTACTGAATCAAAAGGAAACAGGAGTGATGTAAACATATGTGATGGGAGCTGCAGTTTTAATCCATATCTACTGCTATCAGAAATCTTGGTGGATTTCAGCTTTGGCTGTGAGTTTTGTAAGAAATCATTAAAATGTAGATATTTATAGCTAGATGACTATATATATATATGTCTAGATATGTTATAACATTGAACAAGGTTACATGGCTCTTAACCCTTGCACTCCAAAAACTTAGATCTCAGGTACACCATGTCAGCGTTCCTTTTATTCTGCTTCAGCCCTGCCGAAATCAAGAATCAAGTTTCTCCCTTCAGTGGAAACAGGGTCACAAGCCACCAGGTGGCAGTGGTTGTTAAAAGTGGTTATAAATCAAGAATATTCTGTACTCACTGCACCTCTTTTCATTCTGGCCATATGTGAAGAACTTTTACATGTTCTAAAGGTTCATCTAAAACACCATCCAGACATTCTTTTCTATGGGCAATGTCATTCTCTCAATTTCCTAAGTTTGGAATTTTAAATTATATTATACCCTTCTAATTCCTTAATAGTTATTATCCATTAATCTTTACTTCTTGAGAAAACACTTTTTATTTTATAAAGCATCTCAAATACTCCCAATGGATTCTTTTTTTTTTTTTTTTTTTTTTTTTTAGTGTTTATTATTTTTGAGAGAGAGTTGGGGAGGGGACAGAGAGAGAGAGAGGATGACAGAAAATCTGAAGCAAACTCCTCGCTGAGAGTGGAAAGCCCAATGGGGGGCTCAAACTCATGAACCCTAGGATTAAGACCTGAGATGAAGTCAGACACTCAATCGACTGAGCCACTCGGGCACCCCGTCACAATAGCTTCTTAACTACTGAGCAGAATCCAAGCATTTCAGGCTAATAATCAGGACTCGAACAATCCATGCCAATCTACTTTTTATATGACCATGGAATCATATGGTATAGTGTTTAGAAGATGCTTAATAGAATTTGTCCTTTGATTGATATTTGTATATAATGATAAATACACAAGTTTATACAAATGAAAATATAAGAGATATTGTCCTTCAACCATTTTAATTACTGCTGGCTCTCTGCAAATAATATACCCAAAGCAAGAAGTCATTCAAAGGATACAAGCCACTGAAGTATAAATATTATTTAAGATTTCATTATCACCTCAAAGTTTAACCACAGACCCATGCTAGAAGACTGTACATCCCCCTGTGATAAGAACTAGCCCTTTCTTCCATCAGATAAACTAGTTCAGTTCATTCATATCAGGAAACAAGCTTAACAACTGATTTAAAATTTCATGGACAGTATTGGTAATAATAATTCCATCTTGCATGCACAGAATGATTTATAAGTACATAAGATGATTTTATTTATTATACCACTTGAATTTATTATATCATTTGAGATATCACATGTGGTTGACAGAAAAGTATTAGTTGTTCTATCTTACAGAAAAGGGAATTTAATTTTAGTGGAAATAATGTATTTGCCTTGTCCTTGTCCCTGGTGACAAGGACAAGAAGTGGCAGAAATACAACTTACACTGGGTCTCTAGACCCCTGGTTACAAATATGAACTGAATGGACTTGGAATGCTGGAGGAGAAGCAGGCAGTCACTCTGGCTCACTTTACTACTAGAATTTCCCACCCACGTCTGGAAGAATAGCTCTGTCTTGGTATCTAGGGGAAATCCAGAAAAATTAATGGAATTTGATACACTAAAGAACTTCTCTGCCACCCAAATGTAATTTCTAAACTTTTTTTTTTCTTTCAGAAACACTTTTTCATAAGAAAATGTTAAATTGAGCTGCTCTGGTTGAAGGGGACAAAGACCCCAGGAAACTGCAAGTCTGGCTTACTCTGTTGCTCCTGAGATACTTGCAGAACCAGAAGATTCTAAGAAATAGAGAGAGAGAGAGAAAAAAAAAACATTTGCAGTATTCAGGGTCTTTCTTTACAAGCAGCACAAACTGGGTCTAGTTAATGTGGGGGAAAAAGACATTAATACTCTTGAGGACTTTGCTGGTCTCACAGGGAGGCCTGGAGAAGACAGACCAGAACCATGTCTGAGATGATGCACTGGGGTTGACGTGGTGATGTGGCTGCAGCTGCCCCAGAGACATACTACAGTAGACCTGATTCGACTGCTGCCCCAAAGTCATTCTTGGTGTCACAGCCACTGCCAGCAAAGACAAGTCTCGGTGACTCTTGCATCCTGGGGTCTCCAGTTCCCATTCAGAGTCCAGGACTGTGTCTGATTGAAGGCCCTAATGGCTTGGTTCTAGCTGCGAGGGAAGCTGGTGAACCTGGTGGGGGGGGGGGGAAGGGGGGGAAGTCCTGAACACAGAGGGCGTCACATGTTGGGTGGCCGAAACAAGTGACCAATGCATATTATACGTCTGGTTCATGTTTGTCATTCTCAAACCCAGCCATCCAGATTAATCACCTGGAGAGCTTCAAGGATAAATTAAGTGACAAAATATCATAGAGACCAATTGGATCCGAATCCCTAGCAGCGAGGCCCAGGCATCCATACATTTATATCAGTCTCTACTGGGGAATCTAATACATGGTGAACATTGAAAACCACTGGCTGTGCTGGTCTCTAAAGTAGTTCCAGCTCTGTTTTTAGGATTTGATTACAACAAGCCCAGTGCTCTTTCCACAATGTTTTGCACATTTTACTTTTAGGAAACTGAGTATCTCACACCAAAATAGAGCAGACCCCAGGAATAATCATCCTAAATCTTTTGCTTCCAGCGTATCCAAGTTTCACAAGAGAAAACTTTTTATCCCTGTTCTTAAGGCAGAAAGAGTGACTTTACATTGTCCCAATGCTACTCTTGGGGGGCTGCCCATGTACCCAGAATTAACTGACATGAAGTCCATTCTTCCTACTGACCAAAATGAGGAATGAAAGAGAGACAGGAAAAGTCTTTCTCTGACTTACAAAGGAAAGGAAGCACAGCTCTTCTGAAATATAGTGATGGACACTCCACAGCAATCCAGTCCATCTATTAGTTTAACTTATTATCATGTGCCAGGAACCGTGCGAGGCATTGGGGATCCAATCATGGCTCAAACACATGCTTCCTTGCCCCCGTGGCATGTCAGCCTAACGAGGGAGAGTTTTACAAACACTTTGAAGGAAAAGATCTAAGTTCTATCAGAGAGTAATAGGCTGTAGGAGGCCAGGGAGGGGACTGGATTATGGGGGGCGAGGACCATCCCTCTGATGAAATGACTCCGGTGCTGCTTGATGAGTTACTAGGACCAGGTCAGGGCTAGAATGGAGCCACCAACACTCTTCTACGTTTTTTCTCAAGTCAAAGACAATTTCTTTTTCTCCATTTAAAGAGGAGATCAGACAACCAGATGGGCATTTGCTCAGCTGGTTTGCTATTTATACTTTGAAACATATTGAGAAATACTGAATCCACTACAGAAGGCAAAACATACAACATTTGGCAAAACCAGTCTCTTGAGGAAATTTCTCAGGAAGTGCTGGGGCCCATCTTTCTTGAACTATATCTGGTTAATAGGACTAGATTTGTGCTTTCCTAGACAGCTCTCTCCAACCATTTGTGAAACAAGGCACAGAATAAATAAAGATATTTATCTCTAGTTTACCACCTCCTGCCTCATAAGAGAAAGCCTGTCTTACGTGTTCATCCTTGAATTGGTCAAATTTCTCTCCTTTGGGAGATGAGATCTCAGGCACTATTTCCTGTGTTTCGATTTTCAGTTTGATGATGCCTACTCTGGAGGTGGTCTTTCACTTAAACAACACTGTCCCACTGGAGCTACCTATTTCTGTGGCTTTTCCACACCCAGTTGAAAGGGTAAGAGTGGGCCCATCAACCCGGAATTAGCTGCAGTGCCATCCCTAAAAGACAAGCCCAAAGTGGAGATCATTGATTTACTTCCTACCCATGTCCTTTGGGCAGCAGACCCCAAGGACCTCAAGGATTTCACTGGATGTGACACTGCTATCAGGAGCTCTGGACAGCAGGGCCTACCTGTGGTTGGTTGTAGCCTGACACCAGTGCTTAGAACCAGGAATTCCAGCTCAAGTACAAGCTTTTTCATGTACTAGCCTTGTGACCATGGACAATTCATTTTTCTGGGCCACAGTTTTCTCATCTATAAAATGGCGGCAATGACTCCACCTACATTAGCAAGGTGTCAGAATATTAAAGGAGCCAGTTTCAGATTATCATAAGCCATGACACACTTTACAAATAGAAGGCAGGGTTATCATGATAGCCTTCTATTTATTTCTTCCCTATTCCCCACCCTTTGGTTTTGCAATTTGCCCCCGTCAGGCCAACCTGTCTAGACGCCCTGTCCCTGCCAACATTCTATAAATCTTTTCCCAGAAGCACATTTTCTCCACTATCAGATTGCTCTTGCCCAGGTCTGAATTCTTTTCATCATCATTAATTTGAGGACTTGGTCCGCAAAGGTTTTGTTTTGTTTTGAAAAGAAGAGAAACCAGAAAATCATAGCAAACCCTGGGAAAGAGGTGAAACTAAGGAGAGGTGGAAGGGAAGAGTCTTTGAAATAGTAATTAGGGAGGCAAAGAAGTACTGGGTAAATGTCAAGTCTACTGGTGCACACATATAACATAAAGCCAAACTGATGCACTTTAAAAAAAATGTCAAAGTTGACCATGTTTGCTTGTTTGTTTAATTTTTAATTTACAAAGAGTAAAATCCCTCTTCCTGGCATACAGTTCCAAGGGTTTTGACACATGCACTACCATGGCACCCAGAGTACAGAGTTCATCACTCCAAAAGGAGTCTCTCTTGCTTCTCCTTTACAGTCTGCTCCTCCCCTGACCTTTAACCCCTGTCAACCACTGAGCCAGCTCTATGTTGCTACTAGAATTTTAAAACGGGAAATGAAAATCTCCCATCTGGTCGGTAAATGTAGTTTCCTTCCTATCTCAGCATCGCCCTTGGTCTGGAGTTTTGTTGTACTGTAGCTCATAGTAATAAAGTTCAAAGAAGAGCTATTGTTTTCTAAGCATCCCTATCATTGTTTTGGCAAATACTCTCCTGTCTGGGTGCCAGAGAAAGGTCCTGGGGGTGGGGATATATTGTGTTTGCAAAAATGAACACGATCTCATAGAAAGGCCATTTTCAGCACAGAAATTGCAACCCTGGTATAAAATTAGAATTGCTTCTCAAGGAGAAACAGCCTTTATTAAAGTAAGTACAAATTCTTTCTGGAGAATCCCAGGTTTGATATAACCTTTAATTAAGTTTCTCAAAAGCTGGAGCTCATTTATTCTTCCCTCTGTCTGCCACCTAGCAGCAGTATGCAGGGCCCCGTGTTCACTGAGACCTTGCTTTGAATTCTAATTCCAATTTGAGTTTTCATATATAATTTTGGCTCATTCCATGAGTTTTCTAAAATCATTTGTTTGAATATCATCAATATCTCCCTCCACTTTCACTATGGAAATCTCTCTGGATTTGGCTATTAAGGAGTTTGAGCTATCTGTTCTCAATACTGGATTGCCATGGGTGTTTTAGAGCCAAATTAAACAAAACGAATTCCCTAAACAAATTAAATTCCAATATGCATTCATTTCTTACCCCGACTAGAGATAAAAAGGTGATAAAATGAACTTTAGAAAAATGATTCTAACAGCAATATTATGAAAAACAGGTGAGCTTTTTGTTGTTTATCTGAGGAGTGAAAGGGCCAAATACTGCAAATACTGTGAAGTTTTAACCAACTTTGAAATTCCAAAGAGAGCTTCCTTTGGCATCCAAAGTTAAAAGCAGACTATGTAATACACAGCAGGCATGTGTGGGAGGCAAAACTCACTCTGCCTTTTTTTTTTTTTTTTTTTTTTTTTGGTGGCATGACATTCCAGAGGCAAGAGAGCTCACATACGTATTCAGAATTCCCAAAAGCAAATTTTCAAAACTTAACAAGTCAATGCCACATACCTTCACCATCCTTGACCCAATCTGTATTTCATTTCTGCTAGAACTGGATCAATGGAAGTATTTATTTGCACTAGGCAAATAGAGAAGTTTTGTAGGCACTTTGTACATATCATGCCTCCTTCTTTAACCCTGTGTTTATTGGCTGCAAGTTTCACTTGACTGCACAAAATGGATTCAAAATTGATAACTCTGAAACATAAGGGCAATTGTGTTTATGGAAGACCATCTTCTAGCTACTGAAACTGGCTGACACCCCCTGTATAATGTCTGATTATAGAACATGCTGGGAAAGGAGCTTATTCTTCAGGTCCTATAGGTATCCATGAAAACTCTTAGAGGCCTAAATAGGAAATAGTAAAACAAACATTGACACATATGCTTTTTGTTTTTAATTAGCCATACTGATAAACAGATCTTAATTATTTTCCACTGCCTGAGAGCATATGGGTAATTAGTATGATTTCCTTCTGTTTTCCAAAGAGTGCATTCTGATGGCATAATCTGTGCTTAAAAATGGAAAATAGCTTTGGATTTAGAGAAGGGGTGGTACCATAGAATCAGAGAATGAGGTATACAGAGTGCCAAATTTCTGAGAAGTGGCATCCTGCTTCCAACCGGAAATACTAGCCACATCTCTGAATACCAGGTTTAAACTCAAGTATCCTTAGAATTTTAGAACTGGAAGTGAGATGGTGGGATCTAGTTCTTCACATTTGAAGAAACTGAACTCCCACTGAGTTAAGTACTTACCCAAAGTCACACAGGGAGCTAGGGAGTAGAACAGAAGAAGAACCAGGGTATCACACACTACTCCACTTAGTAACTTCCTCCGACTGTCTGAGACAGGGACCTTCTGACTTTGCCCGTGGCTAACTCTGCAACTTTCAGAGGCTAGAGGAGTCCCAGGTGCCCACTGATGGTTCTCCCTCATGAATTTAATGAACTCTGATGAATTCCGAAGAGATAATTTCCCAGCAAATACCTTCCTCATAAACAAAGCCAATCTTCCTGATGTCCTAAGGGAGTTAATGATCATAGTCAATCATCTCCACTCTTTAAGATTTCAATAATACAGCCTTCTTTTGACCCTATAGCTATCATATTAACTATAATAATATCATATAATATGCAACATGCAATATCATAATAGCTATAATAACACAACACAGTGAAAATACCTTTATTTTCACTATTTTACTGTGATTACCTGGCATTCATTGAGCATTTAATATGTTCTAGGTGTTTTGCTTTACACTTTTATACTTTTTTAATTTAATTCTCACAACAAATCAGCATAGTAAGCACTTGTGCTAGTCACTGGCTGCTATCAGATCCACTTTTGGTCCTTCTCCTGCTCTGTTCAGTATTACAGGGTGCTGAATCTTGCAAGTTAAATCACCCATGCTTTCTTGCCAACTTAGCTTTCACTCAGCTTTAGTAAAGAGGGACACTGGCAAAGATGAGAGCATAAGAAGAGGGAAGATGCTGGGTATTTCTGTCCATTTCCTTTGGTTTCAGGCAGCATCTCCAAGAGTAGCTGTGTCTCGTCCATTGTTCTAGCTCTTACTGGGTAGCCCAGGCTCCAGAGCTTTGGTAACACATGTCCTCCCTTTATTCCTCCAGCCCTACAGGTGGTGGGAGCTTCCTGATAGGTTGCCTCAACATCTCTGTTTGCCTTTTCAGCTCTTTCAAGACCTTTTAAATTGGTTGACAGTATTAAAAATTACCTCTGAACCACCTCACAAGAATTCTGCAATTTGGACTGAAACCTGGCTAATAGAGTATTATTGTCCTCATCCTATAAATGAAGAAACTGAAGGTTAGAGAAATCTGTCTCACTCCAGAGAGATTACTATGGTTTAAATACTATGCCGGACATTTTATACACAAAATATTATGTGGTAATATTTTAATATTACCTCACAAAAATATTTAATCCTCACAAAAATATTATGAGGTAATACTATTATTCCTATTTCACAGATTAAAAAAATGAGGCTCAAGGAACATAAATTACCTATCCAATGTCATACTAGTTAGTGGCAGACCCAGGGTAATGCTGAGATCAGTTTCTAGATCATAGTAAGAGGATAACCAATTAATTAAGAGATGTTGGAATAGGGTACCACTTCTTCCAGAATTTGAGTGGTCAAACTCTTTAGCAAGGTCATGCTAGAAAGTTGAAAAAGGAGGCCTTTGTCACATTGCCATAGCTCAGCTGTTTTACCAGAAGGCTCAGGGCCACCCAGCAGCTTTGCAAATAATCACAGGGCTAAAAGCATCTGTGTACTGCTGTTTAACAATCTGCCCTCCAGGAAAAATTAAAAAGTCCTGATTCATAGTGTTTGCCCATCTCCATAGTGTAAATATTCTCACCACGGCTGATTTTAAGCTATTGATATGATATCAACCAGCTCCCAGAATTCCTGAAACTCCACCATACTACTGGCTAAAGGTCTAAAAGGCACATGATTGGGGTGCCTGGGTGGCTCAGTCAGTTAACTGTCTGACTTTGGTTCAGGTCCTGAACTTGCAGTTTATGAGTTTGAGCCCTGCGCTGGGTTCCATACAGACAGCTCAGAGTCTGGAGCCTGCTTTGCATTCTGTGTCTCCCTCTCTCTCTGCCCCTCCCCCACTCACACTGTCTGTCTGTCTGTCTCTCTCAAAAATAAACAAAGATTTTTTTAAAAAGGCACATGGCTAGTTTTTGTTGACCTGATTATATTAAATAAATACATTTTTAGATTAAGGATTTAAAAACTGTAAGTTGATGAATTTCTGTTTTTCAAAAGACATCATCAAAAAATGAACAGCATGCCACAACCTGGAAGATATTACATATATGTATGTATATATATGTATATAATGTGTACATATGTATACATACTCACACGTATATGACAGGACTCATCTAGAATATATAAAGAAATCTTATATAAATCAATAAGAAAAGAAACAAACAATACAGGCTTTTAAAATGGACAAAAGACTTTAACAGACCCCTCATGAAAGACTACACACTTTTTATGGCCCACAAGTATTTGAAAAAACACTCAAAGTCACTAATCGGTTGAAAATGAAAATTGAAACTACAAAGACATACTGCCATATACGCCCAGAAGGGATGAAACAAAAGTGATTGGCAGTATCAAGAATTGATGAGGATGTGGCACCTAATATCTTTATATTTTGCTAGTGATTGTGGACATTTGCAGATCTTTTTGCAATATCTTCTAAAGCTAAATATTTGTTTATCCTATGACATAATTTCACTCATGGCAACAAAAACGAGTGCGGCAAAAGACATGTATAAGAATGTTTCCATCAGGTTTATTTATAATAGCCCCAAACAGAAATGGCCCAAGTGTCCATTAAGAGAAAAATAGATAAAAAATAATACATTATAATAATATTCAACAATAAAAAGAATTAACTGCTGATGCCCCACCCCCCCCCAAAATTATGGGAATATCTCAAAAATATTATGAAGAGAAAGAAGCCAGACATACATTATACATTCTGTGTGCCCCTTTTATAGGAAGTTAAGAACAGGAAAAAGTAATCTATGGGGATAAAAATCAGAATGGTCGTTATCTGAAGGGGGGGGGGCTGTATTATTAACTGCAGACATAAATTAGTCTTCTAGGGTGTATCACATATAAACCTTCCTCAAGCTGTACACTTGAGATTTGTGTACTTTATTATATATAAATTGTGCTTTGATTCTTTTTAAGTAATATCTGAGCCTCATAGGCATGTGCATCCTTTTAGTCTCTGGATCATGTACAAGCAAGGCTTCTCAGATGGGAGAATGTTTTAACCCATCATATACTTGAACAAATGCCTCTGTACCAAATCCCAGAGTAGTCTGTTTACCATTAACACTCTCTTTATAAAAATTTTCTTACATGAACCCTTAACCTTCACAGACCCCTAATTCAACACTAGACTTATAGTCACTGAGACAGTAACTGAGATGATCTGTATAATGGACTCAGGCAAAGGTTGTTTGATGAATTGCATTCTTTTATGTTTGTTTTGTTTTCATAATTTCCCAGTTCCTGATAATATATCAGGTTCTAAATATTTACCGTCTTCTATCTTTGGAAGGGGATCTAGACCTTTCCAGGTTACTTTAAATTTTTGGATTATTAAATAGGAACTAAGTTCTCTATTTCTTTTTTGTCTTGTCTCATTACTTATTCCTACCCTTAAACATTTCTTAAGTCTCTAGAATATCATTGGTTACTCTTCTATATTTTTTACTTTCTGTCTACTCATCCACCCTCTTACCTCCCAAGTAATTATTCCCCAAATATTTATTCTGCATTATTTCATTTGGTTTGTCTTCTCTCTTATTGGGTATTTTGGACCTTTTTAATTTTTCTGTTCTAAGTTAATTAAAACAAAAGCATAAACTCCAGGCTAAAAAAGAGCAATTGAAACAACTATGCCATTAAAAACAAGACATAATGGCATTATTACCAGTTGTGTGAGTTTAAGAAACTTCCATTGATAAAATGTGGCCAGGGATATTTCACATAAAGTCAAGGGGCTGCTTACCCAGAGATTATCTTCAGGTTATCATTTATGATTCATTGATAGTCTTTGTATACGGTGGCTCCGCTAGCTATGAATACATCTAACTTTAGTTTCATAAGCCCAAAGTAATTTATCTTTTTTAAAAGATGAAGACTAATCAGAACTTCAAGGAACCTTAAAGGCCATCTAGTCTACCTTCTTTCCTCATATTTATATATAGTAGGGGTGGTAGGGGATGGGGGAGGAAGTTTAAAGCAGTTACATCATTTACCTGATGTTATTTACCTAGTAAGAGGCTAAGCTTGTATATAGTACTCAAGTTTCTCGCTTCTTAGCTTATTTCTACCCTTACGAGAAACTTAGCTAAATGTCCTGTTAAAAGTAAGATTCTGATATCTATCATCTGTGCCTGATGTTACCAATCAAATTGAGCTCTAATATTTTATGTACTATGATTTCAAACCTCCCTTCAAGACCACAGTTGGGCTAAACTGCTTGTTAAATTTCAAGTAAACTAGCACATCAAATAAGCCAACCAATTTGTATAAAATACCTTCCTCCTCCATGTTTGTCAAGAGAAAATAAAGTGGGACTCTTGTAACTATTTGATTAAGATAATTTAATAATATTGTCATTATCATTTACATATATGTTATGCTATGGGGCATATAGCTAAGGATAAGAATACGGCCAATAAAAACAGTGTTCAAAAGACTACAGACCAGAGTGGAGACTGCTGAAGAATGTTACGTACCATAAAATGGGTCCTTGGGATTTTGCTATCGTTTATTCCTCTTTTGTTCATTTGTTTGTTTTTTGGCATAGCACATTCAAAGCAATAAGAATAAAAGGAAATTAAAAAAAAAGCAGAATCATACCTATAAATAGAGAATAAATTGATGATTGCCAGAAGGGAGCGGGGTGGAGGTCGAAAAAAAGTGGGTGAAGGGGAGGGGAGATACAGGCTTCTAGTCATGGCAAGAATAAGTCACGGGAATAAAATGCACATTGTTAAGAATATAGTTAATAATACTGTAATAGTGATACATCAGGACAGACGGCAGCTACACTTGTGGTGAACACAGCGTAATGTATAAACTTTTCAATTCACTATGTTGTACACCTAAAACTAATGAGACATTGTGTGTCAACTATACTCAAATAAACAATAAAAAAATAAATTTAAAAAAGAATAGGGGTGCCTGGTAGTTCAGTCGATTGAGTGTCCGACTCTTGATTTCTGTTCAGGTCATGATCTCATGGTTTGTGAGTTTGAGTCCTGACTCAGGCTCTTTGCTGACAGTGCAGAGACTGCTCGGGATTCTCTCTTTCTCCCTCTTTCTTTCTCTGCCCCTTCCTCACATGCTCTCTCTCTCTCTTTCTCTCTCTCTCTCTCTCAAAATAAACAAATAAATTGTGTTTGTTAAGAATAAACAAGGGAAACCCTTTCCTTTATGACCTAGCATGGACATTATTATATTAATAGGTGATAGGAAGAATACAGAATCGCTCCACTTTTTGTTGGTTCCAGAGTTTTCTAATATGGAAAATAATCTTCATGTTGATAAGGTACAGAGTGGTAAGAAGTAGTATGATACAATTTTTAAAAATAGTCCATGGAGTTAAACAACATGAATTTGAATCCAGATTCTTCTCTCACGAGATATATGATCTTGTACAATGTATTTGTTCTGAGTCTTGCTTGATGATATCAATAGTTCCATTCCCAGAGGATTAGGAGTATAATGAGATAATGTGTGAAAGGTACTTTGACACAGAAACAGCTTAATATATGGTAAGTAATAGAGGACAGAAACCCCAATAGGTAAGAGAACATCTGAGAATTCTAATTAAGACAATCTTTCACAGCCTAGAAGAATCACATCAGAATATACCAAAATAATTTATAAGAGCAATGATGTTATTGCCAGTAAACTTTGAGAAGTCATGGCAAATGACAGATGTGCCAGACAGTTGCTCCCATTTTCAAAAACGAGGGGGAAAGAGGGCTCTTAAAATTTAGTTAATTCCTACCAGCCAGCTAAATGTTTAATCCCCAGGGACATTACAGATGTGTTTTGGATTATGAGACAGATATTCTATTTGCAATTTTATTTTTTTAATGTTTATTCACTTTTGAGAGAGAGAGAGAGAGAGAGAGAGAGTGCACGCGCAAGCGCGCGCTCGCGCAAGAGTGGGGGAGGGGCAGAAAGAGAGGAGGACAGAGGATCCAAGCAGGCTCTGAGCTGTCAGCACAGAGCCCAACGTGGGGCTCAAACTCCGTGAGATCATGAGCAGAAGTCGGAAGCTTAACTGACTGAGTCACCCAGGCGCCCCTCTATTTGCAATTTTAAAAGGAAGCTGTGATTGCTAAAACCAGCGTTCAGTTAAGTGCAAGTCATGCTGAAAGCAACAAGATTTCCCTTTTTTGAAGAGGCTGAAAGATTAATCAGAGAAATGCCAAAATGCCATAGACATGGTGTATCTGCATTTTAACAGGGCATGTGGCAAAGGTTTTATAAACCTTTCTTATGTTAATGTGAATTATGACTGTCCAGAGGAATCTGTTGAACTCGGGGCTTTTTTTGTTTTTGGGGGGTTTTTTTGGAAAGCAGTGGTAACATCTGAAAGAACTCGGATTGGACAGAACATGGTTGGGAAATATTAGTCTAATCTGTACTTCTTAGGCAACTTTTGGGAGACTGTGTTTATTTCCAAACACCATTTTTAAAAAAAAATATTTATTTATTGGGGGGGGGGCAGAGACAGAGAAAGAGGATTTAAAGAAGTATCTGCGCTGACAGCCCGGTGCAGGGCTTGAACTCACGAACCCTGAGACCATGACAGAAGTCAAATGCTTAACCTCTTAACTAACTGAGCTACCCAGGCGCCCCCCACAACACCAATTTTTTAAAGAAAACCTGACAAATTCATTTGTCCAAAGGGGGAAACTAGCATAATGGATTATATAAAGCTATACTGGAAAGGAATGATTAGTAACTGTTATGGACCAAGTATTTGTGTACCCATCAAATCACATGTTGAAAGCTTAAGCCCCAATGTTATAGTATTAGGAGGTAGGGGTCTTTGAAAGGTGATTAGTTCATGAGTGTGGGGCCCTCATGAGTAGGATTAGTGCTCTTAGGAAAGAGATTCCAGGGAGCTTTCTTGTTCCTTTTAACATGTGAAAAGGCAGTGAGAAGATGACTATGCAAAGAAATGGGTCTTCCCCAGACACCCAGTCTGCCAGCACCTTGATCTTGGCCTTCCCAGGCTGTAGAATTCTGAGAAACAAATGCTCCTTGTTTAAGCCACTTAGTGTATGGCATTTTTGTGATAGCAGCCCAAATGGACTAAGAATTATGGAACTACGAAACAGACACCTTTGAGAGTAGGGCTATCCTATGAGCCAATTTTTCAATAAGTGTTATATGGGGAAGAAACTAGAATCCTTCCATTCAGTTTAAGCAGTACCCTGTATAAGTTACAGGGAGGCAGATTTGGGCTGAACATAGTTTGTGAGAGCACCGGTTAGGGATTTGAAATATTAGAATTACATTCCCAGTCCTGACCCTTCCTTGCTAAGCATGCTTGAGCAAAGGACGCAACCTCTCAGAATCTCAGTTTTCTCATCTGTAAGATAGGCAAGCCCACAGAGATGCTTCAAAGTTTAAAATCCTATACTAAGTTAGAAAAGATCCATATAATTCCTGGCACATAATAAGAACTTGATAAATGGAATCATAGTTGTATTTTAACAGAGTCCCCCAATAATGTAAAGGATGAAGAGTATCTGAAGGTGGAGAGTAGCTCAATAGTGAAAATGATAAAGTACAATTTTAGTCATTTAAAATAACTGAAAGCCTACTGTGGGCAGCACACATCATGGAGAGTTGTGACTCAATTCCTGTCTCTATTAGCTAGCAATCACATAGGGACTAGCAGGGGGGACGAGGCAAGTATGTTAGTAAACCCTAACATAAGGACAAATGCCATCAAAGTTGTAAGAGGCTGAAAGTTAAGAGCACAACTGCTAATCCTTTTGGGGGGAATATGGAAGGCTTCATGGAAGTGGTAGCCTATGAAGAGTAGGAATATTTTCAGTGGGTGGGGTAAGAGGAGGAACTGAAGGAGGGGCCGTTATGTGGAGAGGGGTAGGAAGGAAAGCACAGGGATACATCCAGAGAAGCAGCACAGTTGGAAGGGACACACTGGCAAGTCCAAAGGAAAATGAAACAGAAGTCTGGATGATTTGGGGGAGGGGGAGAGGGTGGTGGGCAAAGAGTGAGTCTTGGACTTAACTTGGGGTATGGTGGAGAGACAGTACACATTTTGCAGGGAGAGGAGTGACTTTATCATTACTGTGCTTTAAAAAACTGAATTTGGCAGTGGCAATAAAATTGGCGAGGATCTGTGTGACTCCTAAGGCACGAAGGCCAGGAAGAAAATAGCAGAGTAGGTCAACAACAACAGCAACCAGAATCTCAAGTAGGATAGAGGCCCTGAGAATGGGGAGGAAATCCTTAATGAAACATAAATGAAGGGCTGACTGTTGGAGAAAATTTGACAAGGGACGCAGGTGATGGTCTCAGGTGAAGAATGAGTTTTAATTAAAAGCAGGTTTTAGTACGCACTTTTGAAGTTAAGGTCAATGACATTTCTTCACAGCTGAATACACCCTTACTAAATATTTGTTTAGTAGATGAATATGTAAATGAATGATTTGGATTGAGTGCTTAAGAAAAGAGCAGAGGTGGTAATGAAGAACCAGAAGCTTGTGAGAGTCAGTTTGAGGAAGACAGGGCTGGTTGGATAGACATGACAGTTGAGTAGCATATATTTGTATGTGTGTAGCCCTAGTTGCTAAGTTAGCGCCTGGTGGTCAAATCCAGCCCAGCAACTTGTTTTTGTGCAGCCCATGAGCTAAGAATAACTTACATCTTTCCATGACTGGAAAAAATCCAAAGAAGAGTAATATTTCATGACATGTGAAAATGACATGAAACTCAATTTCAGTGTTTTTGTTTGTTTGTTTGTTTTGTTTCTCATCCAGAAGGGACCAGCTTGCATTTTATGGGAGCAGCAACAATGTGCTAAGCATAACGTACTTGTTATCCACATAATTCTCACTAAAACCCTATCAGATTTTAATTCATTGTTCCCAGTTTACTGATGAGCAAACAGAAACTTGTCTTTCAGCCAAGGACACATAGTTACACACTACACCCACATGAATCTGCTTTTCCGGGTTTCCCACTTTCTCCTAGGATAAAAGCACAGTTCTAAGAGTAGTGAGACCATGAGTGCTTATAAAAGAGGGTTTGTTGAATGCTTGAAGGGCAGTTTTGGAGCTGAATCAGAGCAGAGGAATGGCTTAGGCAGATACATTTCTAAGAGAGGCACATGAATTCACTCATTAATTCTTACAACTCTTCCATGAGTTGGATACTATTATTAACATCCTGTGCTGGAGAAGGAGTGGTCTTCTTCAACACCACTTCCCAAAGCTCTGGCACATGAACACTCTAACACTGTGGGTCTCTGATAGGTGACACCACTAGGCTGCCAGAGGTTCAGCTAACCCTAAGTATCTAAAATCTCATGTTCAGAAGAATTTAGGGAATGACTTTTATGGACTTGGCTTTTACCCCTTCTCCTGCATTTTGTGCCCTAAGACTACTCTCATTCCCCTGATTCTTCCCCATACTCCAGCAGGCTTCTCACACCTTCCAATTAATAATTTCCAGGTCCCTCCAGGATGGTTTCTGCTAAGGAGACTTCCTGAATCACAACAAACCAGCATTTGAAGAAACGCAGTGGAGGAGTGTAAAAAGTTCATGTTCTGAGAAGGGTGAAGGCAAGAAATTCTCCTGTAGAAAGCATGGAGGCGGACATCCATCTTCTGTCAAAGATTTCAGCAGGGGTATATTTCTGAAAGTGGTTTGTAGCCTTGTAACTGGCTGTTTACCCTGTGTTTGTCGCCTTTGGCCCTTAAAGCAGCCACTGTCCCACTTGGAATTCACTCCTGGCAAAGGCTGACAAAACAGGAAGTGATTAGAATGGGATCAGTTTTTATGACTTTCCGAACTTCAGACGTTTAAAAACAAGTTGTAACAGTGGATTTATTGCTTTGCTTTACCACCTCCGTTTCTTATAAAGGAACACTGCAGGGGTTAAAGTATCAGCTCAAAGTCCTGAACAAATAACTGACGTAAGAATGTGATTTGCACACCAGCCTTCGTTGCATGTTAAAACTCAAAGCAGGCTTTTCTGGCATGGGGGGGGGGGGGGGGGGGAAGGGGTGCGAGAAGTGGGGATAGGAATTGGTGGGGGTGAGTAGAGAGACAAGGAACTGGGAAGAGGAGGGGAAGTTAAAGCTTCTCCTCCTTTTCTGCCTTCCATCAGAAACCAAACATGGCATCTTCCATGAGGAGCCTGTTTTCTGACCACAGCAGATACGTTGAATCTTTCCGGAGGTTTCTCAGCAGTTCCACGGAACACCAGTGCATGCAGGAATTCATGGACCAGAAGCTGCCAGGCATAATAGCAAGGTAACAAAAAAGGACGTTTTTGTCAGAGCCAAGCCTCGGGCTCTTTCTATGCGGTGATAGATGGGTCGAGCCCAGCCCTGCAGGCTGGGCGAGGGGATAAGAAGGAGCTACTGATAGCAGCTGCCGCCTGGCGCTCCTCGCCCCCCTGGCGCCCCTTCTCCTGCGGCGCTTTAGTTAGACGCTCGCTTTCAACGTTCACAGGCTGTGATTTGTGCAGTGTTTCCAGCCGCGCCAAGATAAGCGTTAACCATTTGAAGGCACACATCCATATGTTCATTTGGGAAAAGATACAGATCTTTGAGCTCAGATTTTTCAGCCCTCCTCCAGATTTTACGTGTCTCAAAAAAAAAAAATCCCAAACGGAGAGTCTAGTATTCTTTTCATTAGAATCAAATATAAATAATTACCAACTCCTGTTTGCCCCTGAGGATTGAGTGAGTGCTTCTCAGTTCTTCTAATGTCCATTTAAATTCACTTCTGTACTCATTATTATAGTTATCACTCCAAAAAAATTGTCTTTTCCTTTCAACTTAATATTAGCAATGTGGTTCTTAAAAAAAAAAAAAGCATTTTTCCATTATCAGTGAAACTCACTAGTTCCTATCCTTCTTGCAGACTTCTTTTTTTGGTGATTAATGTGTTCAATTTGTGCCAGAGCTGATAAGCATTACGAGAGTAAAAGATTCCACATGCTAAAGATAATCAAATCACCTATCTGGAGGTGGATTGCTGTAACTTACTCTGCTTCAGGAAATAATGATAGAAAACTGGGAAGAAATGACTGACTGTGGATCCAATTTACAACAGCAGCAGAAACTGATATTTTATCTTTTGCTGGATTTCTCTATTGTAGGCCTGACATTCTTTCACCAGGACAGTACCTCTGCCTGATCAGAGCAGGTATTGCTGGATGTGTAGGGGATTCCATTCCCCTATTTTTCTTTTTACTGTTAAATTTTTTTTTTAATGTTTATTTATTTTTAAGAGAGAGAGACAGCCTGACAGAGTGTGAGTGGGGGAGGGGCAGAGAGAGAAGGGAACACAGAATCCGAAGCAGTGTCCAAGCTCCAAGCTGTCAGCACAGACAGTCATGGGGCTCAAACTCATGAACCTCAGGATCATGACCTAAGCTGAAGTAGGATGCTTAGCCCACTGAGTCACCCAGGCGGCCCTCCCTTTCTGTTTTTTGTGGTTCAGTTTTTACTTTTTTTTACGTTTATTTATTTTGAGAGAGGGAGAGAGTGCATGCTCCAGTAAGCAGGGGAGGGGCAGAGAGTGAGGGAGAGAACCCCATGCAGGCTTTGCACTGTCACTGCAGAGCCCAACACCTGGCTCAAACTCACAAACTGTGAGATCATGACCTGAGCCGAAACCAAGAGTCAGACACTTAACCTACTGAGTCACCCAGGTGCCCCATGGTTCAGTTTTTAAATGTTTTTTTTTAATAGAGTGTTATATAATTTATTACTAATTAATAAGTAATAGATAATGATGCCAAAATCAAAGCATACAGTACATTAAGATAATTTCTTCTCTAGGAACTAATAATTTACTTTTTTGGGTCTTTTTGCTCATTTATAAAATTAAAGGTAATGACTTAATTTCCGAATTCTTTTGTAGTACTAAAGGTCTGTGTTCATGTCTGTAGTTTATCCAGATCCTTGGTTTTCTTCGGTCATCAGTGGCTTGAATAGGTACCATGGATGGTTATAACATAATGAATGATGACCCCTATCTTCACAGAGTATACAATCTAGTTGGAAATCTTGAATATAGAATTTCTGAAAGACTGTAGAACTTTCAAAGGCATAATTAAATTTGCATTGCAGTGCTAAAAATACTGAAAATATTGCAGTGGTAAAAATTCCTAGCCCTACTCACTCCCATCTGACTCCCATTCTCCAGAAGCAACCACCTTCAACACTTTGAAATATTTCAGTTGTTTCTTATGAAATTTTCTTTCCTAATTCTAAATAACATGTTATTCTTGTCTTTCTTAATTTTACTGCATTAAAATAGCTAAATACGCACATTTCCTCCCCTATCATGTCAGTATATTTATTTTTTTAATTTTTAAAAAAAATTTTAATGTTTATTTATTTCTGAGACAGAGAGAGACAGAGCATGAGTGGGGGAGAGACAGAGAGAGAGGGAGACACAGAATCCGAAGCAGGCTCCAGGCTCTGAGCTGTTAGCACAGAGCCTGACGCAGGGCTCGAACTCACAGACCGTGAGATCATGACCTGAGCCGAAGTCGGTCGCTCAACTGACTGAGCCACCCAGGCACCCCTCATGTCAGTATATTTATGTCAAAATTTTTGGTTAAATAATTTGAATGTTTATATCATTTTGCCTATGTACATATTATTCATAATTGAATGATGGGTTATACTACAATCACATTTCCTTTCAGGTATTTTTTTGTTTTTCCTAGAGATAACTATTGTTTTTATTTTAGTTTCTTTTCTTAGTTTTCCATATATCTACTGATGTGAAAATGTTGGGGTTTGGGAAGGAACAGATAAGAAAGAATTCTTGAGACGTCTTTGGTGCAAAAGGTGTTTTTTAAATTTTTAGTTATTTAATTTTTCATATTTACTTATTTTGAGAGAGAGAAAGAGGGGTGGGGAGGGGCAGAGAGAGGCGAGAGAGACTCCAGAGCAGGTTCCATGCTGTCAGTGCAAAGTCCTACACAGGGCTTGATCTCACAAACCATGAGATCATGACCTGAGCCAAAATCAAGAGTCAGACACTTAACTGACAGAACCACTCAGGTGCCCCAAAGAAGGTGGTTTTATTAAAGCACAGGCAGGACAGGACCCATGGGCAGAAAGAGCTGTACAGGGGTTATGAGGAGTGGCTGATTATATACTTTTGAATTGGAAAGGGGTTAGAGATAGCATTAAGTATCTAAAAATTTGGAAGCAATGTTTCCAGGACCTTGAGGAACTAGCTTTTGTTAGGAAAAGGCCATTTACTACTATTTAGTTAAACCTTAGTCAAGAGACCCTTCAGATGTATATCAAAGGGCCATCTGCTTGGAGGATGATTGCTAACATATATCTGGGGAGAGTAGAGAGAAAGGAAGCTTCCAAAGGAATTTTTATATGTTAAAGGAGACTTCTAGAATCCTGAAGTTCAGGCTAATGTTAAGCCAAGGCTGCCTTTTGCCCTTAGCAAAATATTAACATCGAGGTAACTAAGCTCCTTGAGGAAGGTCACTCTGTCTCAAGGACATGTCAATGGGCTGTAAGTTGTAAGGAAATTTAATTTTTTTCTTTTGTTTCGTTCTCCACATCACTATCACTACTTATACCCCAAGCAGAAGTATTAATCCTCTCAATACAGTCCAGCAGATCAAGACATCTGTTAACTTTTCCCCATGGGAACATCTATTCTGGAGCTCTGTTCATTTTTTCAGTCTGCGGCGATTTGCTCTCCGTCTGCTATACGATTATTAATAAGATAATTTATTTCACCTTCTAGATATTCTCTTCCCTTCTCTGAAATATTGGATTCCCTAATTCTAGATCTCATGCCATTCTTTTCTTGATTTCTTTTGGATTGGAAACAATCCCCTATCTGTAGGTGAAGCATGGGGTGGGGAGAATTCCAGTATAGCTGTAAATAATAAAGTTTTTTGTTGTTGCTATATGTAATGCATTTAGAGCCTTGACTCTAAAGTCAAGTAGTAAGTAGTAAGTGGTAAGTTTTCAATAATTATTAATCATTACAATATATGAAATGGGATAATAATAGTGTCTAACTCAAAGAAGAGTTGTGAAGTTTCAGAGTAAAATCACTTAGCTGTGCCTGGAATAATAATAATTGCTAATACGTGTTGAGTGCTTGTCACGTACAGACATATTTCTAAGAGATTTACATGAATTAAATAATATAATACAACTCCTCCTTAAGCCAGCTACTATTATTACAGTCCTACACAGTAGATGGTATTATTATCCTATTTCATAGGTAATAAAGATGCAGAGAAATTAGATAATTTGCTCAAGGTAACATATCAGTAAGCTGGGATTTCAACCTTGGTACTTTGCTTCATAGCTTCCCTGTGCTATCTACAATATAAAGCAGTTTTAAGAATTAACCAAGAGCATAGATAGAGATGGGTGTATCAGGACTATGATTATGAATGGGAAGATAATTAGAACTAAGAAAGGCAACTCATTCATATGTGCTCTTGACTCTATCCTTTCCAGTTTTCTTAAAAACCTTGCTTCAATCTCTGTTTTTGTCATACTACTCTGTGTAGGCTCTTTCACTTCAGGGGGAAAAAAAATCTAAAGTGCCAAGAAACAAGCACTACTCTTTCAGTTCCTGCTTCCTCTTCCCATTCTTACTCTTTTGTCCTATGTCAACAATCTCTAGCTTCTTCCTCTTTATTTGGTTTGCTTTTAATCTCACTGCCATCAGACTTATGCCCTCAACCTTCTTTTAAAACTATTATCAAAGATATTCATATTGCCAAATTCATTGGAGATGATTCCTCCTTTATTTTTTGGTAGTACACTCGGCTACTGTTGACACTACCTATGGCTTTCTCAGAGTTTCTCTAATTCTATCCTCTATGAGCTTTATTGTTTTCCTCTTTGTCCCCTTTGTGGGTTCCCCATAATGCAGTGACTTTTAAAAGTTGACATTGCATATCATCCCACTGATCATCTAATTCTTTGTAATATGCTTGGGTGATAAAATCTAGTCTCCTAGTTTTGACCATTAGCTTTATGATGCTAATTCTCCAGAATACATCACCGACCCTGATCTCTCTCCCACTCAGCTTAAATCTTGCATATCCAAATGTCTGTAGATACATATTTATTAAAAACATTCTTGAGGGTTTTTATCAAGAAAGGATGCTGTATTTTGTCAAAGGCTTTTTCTGCATCTATTGAGAGGATCATATGGTTTTTATCCTTTCTTTTATTAATGTGATGTATCACGTTGATTTATTTGTGGATATTGAACCAGCCCTACAGCCCAGGAATAAATCCCACTCGATTGTGGTGAATAATTCTTTTAATGTATTGTTGGATTCAGTTTGCTAGTAGCTCGTTGAGAATTTTTGCGTCCATGTTCACCACGGAAATTGGTGTGTAGTTCTCCTTTTTAGTGGGGTCTTTGTCTGGTTTTGGAATCAAGGTAATGCTGGCCTCATAGAATGAGTTTGGAAATTTTCCTTCCATTTCAATTTTTTGGAACAGTTTCAAAAGAATAGGTGTTAACTCTTCTTTAAACGTTTGGTAGAATTCTCCTGGAAAGCCACTCAGCCCTGGACTCAAGAAAGTAGGGAAAGAAACACCTCATGATAATAAAGGCCATATACAAGACCCACAGCTAATATTATCCTCAATGGGGAAAAACTGAGAGCTTTCCCCCTAAGGTCAGGAACACAACAGGGATGTCCACTCTCACAATTGTTGTTCCATATAGTGATGCAAGTCCTAGACTCAGCAATCAGACAACAAAAAGAAATAAAAGGCATTCAAATCAGCAAGAAAGAAGTTAAATTTTCACTCTTTGTAGACGATATTATATTCTACATGGAAAACCCAAAAGACTCCACCAAAAAACTTCTAGAATTGATAAATGAATCCAACAAAGTCACAGGATATAAAATCAACATACTGAAATCTGTGGGCATTTCTATACACCAATAATGAAGCAGGAGAAAGAGAAATGAAGGAATCAATGTAATTTACAATTGCACCAAATACCACAAAAAACCTAGGAATAAACTTAAGCAAAGAGGTAAAAGATCTATACGTTGAAAACTACAGAAAGCTTATGAAAGAAATTATAGAAGACACAAAGAAATGGAAAAACAATCCATGCTCATGGATTTGAAGAACAAACATTTTTAAAATGTTGATACTGCCCAAAGCAATCTACATATCCAATGCAATCCCTATCAAAATAATACCAGCATTCTTCACAGAGCTAAAACAAACAATTCTAAAATTTGTATGGAACCAGAAAAGACCCCAAATAGACAAAGTAGTGTTAAAAAAGAAAAAGAAAGCTGGAGGCATCACAATTCCAGGCTTCAAGCTGTATTACAAAGCTGTAATCATGAAGACAGTATGGTACTGGCACAAAAACAGATACATAGGTCAATGGAACAGAACAGAAAACCCAGAAATGGACTCACAAACACATGGAAAACTAATCTTTGACAAAGCAGGAGAGTATCCAATGGAAAAAAGACAGTGTCTTCAGCAAGTGGTGTTAGGAAAACTGGACAGCAACATGCAGAATGAACCGGGGTACTTCCTTACACTATAAACAAAAATAAACTCAAAATGGTTGAAAGACCTAAATGTAAGACAGGAAACCATCAAAATCCTAGAAGAGAAAACAAGCAACAATCTCTTTGACCTCGGCCACAGCAACTTCTGAGTATACCTGTCTGCAGAGGGAAGGGAAACAAAAGCAAAAATGAACTATTAAGATCTCATCAAGATAAAAAAGCTTCTGCACAGCAAAGGAAACAATCAACAAAACTAAAAAGCAACTAACTGATTGGGAGAAGGTATTTGCAAATGACATGTTGGGTAAAGGGTTAGTATCAGAAAATCTATAAAGAATTTATCAAAATCAACACCCAAAAAACAAATCATCTAGTGAAGAAATGGGCAAAAGACAGGAACAGATACTTTTTGAAAGAAGACATCCAGATGGCTAACAGACACATGAAAAGATGCTCAACATCACTCATCATCAGGGAAATACAAATCAAAACCACAATGAAATGCCACCTCACACCTATCAGAATGGCTAAAATTAACAACTCAGGAAACAACAGATGTTGACAAAGATTCAGAGAAAGGGGAACACTTTTGCAGTGCTGGTGGGAATGCAGACTGGTGCAGCCACTCTGGAAAACAGTATGGAGGTTCCTCCATAGAGGAACTACCCTATGACCCAGCAATTGCACTACTATTTATTCCAAAGGGTACAGGTGTGCTGCTTCGAAGGGGCACATGCACCCCAATGTTTATAGAAGCACTATTAATAATAGCCAAATTATGGAAAGAGCCCAGATGTCCATCGACCAACAAATGGATAAAGAAGATGTGGTGTATATATATACAATGGAATATTAGCAATATAAAAGAATGAAATCTTGCCATTTGTAACAACATGGATGGAACTAGAGTGTATTATGCGAAGCAAAATAAGCCAAAGGAAGATAAATATCATATTTTCACTCATATGCGGAATTTTTTTAATTTTTTTACTCATATACAGAATTTAAGAAACAAAAGAGATGAACATATGGGAAGGGAAGGAAATATAAGATAAAAACAGAGGGAAGCACACCACAAGAGACTCTTAAATAAAGAGAACAAACTGAGGGTTGCTGGAGGGGTGTGAGGAGGGGATGGGCTAAACGGGTGATGGACATTAAGGTGGGCACTTTTTGGGATGAGCCCTGGGTTTTATACATAAGTGATGAATCACTAAATTCTACTCCTGAAATCATTGTTACACTATATGTTAAGTAGCTTGGATTTAAATAAAATTAAAATGATTTTTTAAAAAACAAAACAAAAACAAAAACAAAACATCTTACAAAATATAAACTTGTCATCAAAATATATTCTCCAGCTTCCTTTTTCTCACCATGATTTTTGCAGTTATCCAAGCTTGAAATTAATCAGTCACTGTACTCTAACTTTTTTCTGATACCCCCCACCTTTTTTTATTAACATCAATCAAAAACAAGTCAATGTTACCTCCCAGTCCATCAATTCCATTCCATTTCTAGTACTAGAACCAAAATACTGGGCTCTATTTTTTTCTTTATTTTTATTGTTTTAAATGTTTATTTATTTTGAGAGAGAGTGCAAATGGAGGAAGGGCCGAAAGAGAGAATCCTAAGCAGGTTCTGTGCTGTCAGTGCAGAGCTTGATGCAGGGCTCAATCTCACAAATGGTGAGATCATGGCCTCAGCCAAAATCAAGAGGCAACAGTTAACCAACTGAGGCACCCAAGTGCTGCAAGTATTTTATTCTTTTTAATGCAGTTGTAAATGGGATTGCATTCTTGATTTTTCTTTCTGCTAGTTTGTTTAGTGTACAGAGATGGTATAGATTTCTGCAATTAATTTTGTATCCTAAAATTTTACTGAACTTATACTTTTAATAGTTTTTTAGTGGAATCTTTAGGGTTTTCTATATATAGTGTCGTGTCCTCTGTAAATAGTGGCAGTTTAACTTTTTCCTTACCAACTTAAATGCCTTTATTTCTTTTTCGTGTCTGATTGCTGTGCCTAGGACTTCAGTATTGTGTTGAATAACAGTTGTAAGAGTGGAAATCTTTGTCTTATTGCCGACATTAGAGGGGAAGCTTTCAGCTTTTCACGAGAGCATGATGTTAACTGTGGGTTTTTCCTATTTGGCCTTTATCATGTTATGGTATGTTCCCTTTAAGCCCACTTTGTTGAACATTTTTATCATGAATGTTTAACTTTGTCAAATGTCTTTTTTTTTTGCATCTAATGAGATGATAATATGATTTTTACCCTTCATTTTGTTAATGTGGTATATCATGTTGATTGATTAGCAGATATTGAATCATCCTCATATCCCAGAATAAATCCTACTTGATTGTGGTGAATGATCCTTTTAATGTATTGTTGAATTCAGTTTGTTAATATTTTGCTGAGAATTTATGAATCTATTTTGGATCTTGGCCATTTTGTTTTGTCTTCTTTTGTTTTTGTAGTGTCTTTGTCTGCTTTTTATTTTGGTATTAGGGTAATGCTGGTTCCGTAGCATGAATTTGGAAGCATTCCTTTCTCTTCCCTTTTTTGGAATAATTTGAGAAGTATAGGTATTAGCTCTTTAAATGTTTGGCAGAATTCCCCAGTGAATCCTTCTGGTGCTGGACTTTTGTTTGTTGGAAGTTTTTTGATTACTGATTCAGTTTTGTCGATAGTAATCTGCCTGTTCAGATTTTCTATTTCTTCCTGATTCAGTCTTAGAATCTTCTATTTCTTGGTGTATGATTTGTTGGTATATAATTTTTCATAGTAGTCTCTTATAATCTTTTGTATTTCTATGGTGTCAGTTGTAACTTCTCATTCATTTCTGATTTTATTTGAGTCCTCGCTCCTTTTTTCTTAATGAATCTGGCTAAAGTTTTATGAATTCTGTTTATCTTTTCAAAGAATCAGCTCTTGGTTTCACTGATCTTTCCTATTGTTTTTTAAGTATTTAATTTATTTATTTCATCTCTGATCTTTATCATTTCCTTCCTTCTACTAATTTTGAATTTTGTTTATTCTTTTCCAAGTTCTTTTAGGTGAAAGATTAGATTGTTTGAGATTTTTCTTGTTTCTTAAGTAGACAAGTAGCACTATAAACTTCTTAGAATTGCATTTGCTGCATCCCAAACACTTTGCACTGTCGAGTTTCCATTTTTATTGTTTCCAGATATTTTTTTTTATTTCCTCTTTGATTTCTTAGTTGATCCATAGGGTTTTTAGTAGCATACTGCTTAGCCTCCATGTTTTTTTTCCCCATTTTTTTTCTTGTAATTGATTTCTACTTTCATATGGCTATGATAAGAAAAGATGTTCAGTATGATTTCAGTTATCTTAAGTGTATTGATACAAGTTTTGTGGCCTACCATGTGCACTTGAAAAAAAAGGGTATTCTGCTGTTTTTGAATGGAATGTTCTGTATATATCTGTTAAGTCCATATGATCTAATGTGTCATTCCAAGCCATTGTTTGCTGATTAATTTTCTGCCAGGATGTTAACTGATTCATTGATGTAAAGGTGTTGTAAAGTTCCCTATTATTATTGTATTACTGTTAATTCTTTATGTCTGATAATATTTGCTTTATATATTTAGGTGTTTCTATGTTGGGTGAATAAATATATATAGTTGTTAATTGTTTTTGTAGTTCTGTTCTTTTTCTCTTGCTCTATTGCCATGTGATTTGATGACTTTCTTTAGTGTAAAGCTTGGATTCCTTTCTCTTTATTTTTTGTGTATTTATTACAAATTTTTGGTTTATGGTTACTATGAGACTCATATATAACATCTTATGTATATATCAGTCCATATTAAGTTTATGGTTGCTTAAGTTCAAACACATTCTAAAAGAAAAACGTTTTTACACCCCCCTCCACATTTTATGTATATGATGTCATATTGTATATCTCTATTCTGTGTAATCCTTAACTAATTTTTGTACATATAATTTATATATATATTTATAATTTATTTCACTACTTTTGTGTTTTATACTTCATTTTAGCTTTATTTGCTTTTACCAGTGATTTTTTTTTCCTTTCATAATTTTCTTACTTCTAGTTATGGCTTTTTATTTTCCTTGTTAAGAAGCCCCTTTAACATTTCTTGTGTGTCTGGTTTAGTGGTGATAGAATCCTTTAATTTTGGTTTGTCTGGGAAATTCTATATCTCTTATTCAATTTTGAATGTTAACCTTGCAGGTAGAATATTCTTGGTTGTAGGTTTTTTCCTTCTGGCCTGGAAAGTTTCTGGTGAAAAATCAGCTTATAGCCTTATGAGATTTCCCTTTTACACAACTGTTTTCTTTTCTCTTGCTGCTTTTAATATTTTCATCTTATCTTTAATTTTTTTATATTGTAATTATTATGTATCTTGAGGTAGACCTCCTCTGATACATCTTGTTTGGGGCTCTCTGTGACTCCTGGAGCTGTTTCCTCCCACAGGTTGGGGAAATTTTCAGTAATTATTTCTTCACATAAGTTTTCTGCCTCTTCTTTTCCTTCTGGCACTCCTGTAATATGAATGTTAGCACACTTGATGTACAGAGGACCCTTAACTTCTCCTCATTTTTTAAAAAATTATTTTTTCTTTTTGCTGTTCAGCATTGGGGCTTTTCACTATCCTGATTTCCAGATTGATCTGTTCTTCTGCATCCTCTAATGTGCTGTTGATTCCCTCAAGTATATTTTTCATTTCAGTTACTGTGTTTTCAAACTCTTATCGTCTGAGAGTTTCAAAACTCTTATTGGTTCTTTTTTACATTTTCTGTCTCTTCACTGAGGTTCTCATGGAGTTCATCCACTCTTCTTCCAAATCTAGTGAGCATCATTATAAACATTACTCACATTTCTTCATCAGGTAGTTTGTTTAGTTCTTTTTCTGATGTTTTGTCTTCTTCTTTTATTTGGAATGTATTCCTGTGTCTTTTAATTTTACCTGATTCTCTGTGTTTATTTCCACACATTAGGTAGATCAGCTATATCTCATAGTTTTGAAAGTAGTGGCCTTGTGTAGAAGGCATCCTGAGGGAGCCAGTAGTGCAATGCCCCCATTCACTAAGGTACTCTAGGGGTATCCCCTCTGTGGGATACATATGTATTCCTGTTGTGACTAGGCTGAAACTACTATGGGCACACTGATGGGTGGAAATAGCCCATAGCCTGGCTGGCTGAGAGACCAAGCTATAGCTTCTGTGGGCTCACTGGTCAGTGGTATGAGCTCCCAACACAGCCCGCCGAGAGGCCCAGCCACAATTACTGCAGTCATACTGGCAGGTGAGGCTGCTCCCAGTATCCTTGGCACAGAAGTCACTTTGGAGGGGAACTGATATCAGCTGGGGTTGTCTTCTGGGTGTGGTGGGCTGCTTTGGGTGTATGAGCCGCTTTGTAGGGGTATCTGGTGGGGCAGGTCTGGTGGGGCATGCCGGGCAGTGCAAGCAGTAGATGGAGAGTGTCATCATTGGCTCCTACCAATATCCAGCAAGCTAGGCTGAAGAAGGGCAAGAAAAATGATGCCTGCCAGCATTTCCACTCCTGGAGAAAACTTCTAAAGGTCCCTGCTCCTCCAACACAAATCCTAAAATTAGTCAAGAAACTTCCTTCCTATATGGTTCAGGCACTTTTCAAACTTCAGTCTCTGTACTGGGTCTCTGATTGAGTGATATTAGGAGCAGAGTCTTGGAGAGCCTGGGTGGTTCAGTCGGTTAAGCATCCAACTTTTACTCACGTCATGATCTCACAGTTTGTGAGTTTGAGCCCTGCATCAGGCTCTGTGCTGACAGCTCGGATCCTGGCGCCTGCTTTGGATTCTTTGTCTCCCTCTCTCTCTCTGCCCCTCCCCACTCACACTGTCTCTCTCTCTCTTTCTCTCTCTCAAAAATAAATAAACATAAAAAAAAAAAGAGCAGAGTCTCAGTTTCCTATAGCCCTCCTGGCTCTCCTGGAGTTGAGTCCTACTGATTTGCAAAGCAAGATGCTATGACAGCTTGTCTTTTTGGTATAGGTTCCATGACAGGGGATGCCTCAGGTGGGGCTTGATCTCCTCACTCCTCAGGAAGGATCTCCATGCCTTTGATGTCCTTCCAGCCTGTAGTTGCCATAATAGGGTGTTGGTTCCCTAACACATCTCTGCCCCTCCTACCCTTCTCCAAAGGGCTTCTTCTTTATGTCTTTAGCTGTAGAAAATATGTTTTGCTAGTTCTCAGGTTGTTTTCAGGGTGAGTTGTATTATATGTCATTGTGACCTCAGTGTGTCTGTGGGAGGAGATGAGCTTGGGGTCTTCCTACTCTGCCATCTTTCCCTTCTCTTAATATTGGGCTTTATTATCTCACATTTCAACTTTAAAGCAAAGTAGTGTCTTATTCATTTTTATATCCTCAATGCTAAATATAGACACATAATAAATGTTTAATAAACATTTTTCATTGAAAGGAAGTTAGCAAGGAAGAAGGAAGGCAGATATACGGTATGAATCTCCTTAGCCTTTTTCCCATCTATAACGAATGGCTTATTAGATCACTAGACTCAAAGGCCCACTTTTTCTGTTCTTACTCTCCAAACAATCTGTAAACAAATGGTGTTTCCTATTTCTGAGATGTTTATAGTAATGTTTCTAAAAGTCTTCCAATCAAGATCATTAATGAGTGGGACATATTTTCTAAATATTTCTAAAGACACTAGTGTAATCACTGACATGAGTGTGACCTTTCATGTTGGCCTAGTTTTTGTTCACTATAAATTTTTCTCTTCCACTAGAGTTGATAATCAGATTTTACAAGGCACATGGCAATCGTTTTCTTAAACTATATAATTTTTTTTTTTTCAGGATTGGAGATACAAAATCAGAAATTAAGATTCTAAGCATTGGCGGAGGTGCAGGTATGAATAACACATTTTTAAAATTTTTATTTCACCCCAAACATCATGCTTTTTGATGGCATATTGTTCATTCTTTAAGAAAACTATTTTTCTTTGCTCCTGGAAGAGATTAGCTTATTAAAACTAGTAAGAGCAGGATCACTTCAACTAAGATTAAGGCCCCCATCGTTTTATAACACTTAGGACTTAAGTCTCCATTAGTATCCAGAATATGGATAAGATATGGCTTTTTAATTCTTTTTTATAAGTGGAAAACCACATAGGATGGCTTTGAGGATAACTTTTGTGCAAAATGATCTAACTGTTCACAGTAAAGGGAAATTTCATTAGACATTCCTTAAGCTTGTGCTACTTAAGTGAGGTCCGTGGACCGCTTGCAGCTTTGCAAACTTACTGGACCAGGAGGAGGTAAGAATGCACTGGAATGAAAATCAGTGCACAGCTCCCTTCATTGAGAAAGTATCACTATGGGGGAAAATATGTTTAATGACATAGTTAACTTATACTGTTGTGACCCAACTCTGAGTTGCACTGGCTAAAACTATTTCCTTCCTCTGATTCAGTTCCAAAACTGCCCTCCAAACATTCAGCACACTCCCAAACCCACTTTTATAAGCACCTCATGGTCTCTCTACTCTTTGACCTGCGCTTTCATCCTAGGAGAAAATGGGAAATCCGGAAAAGCAGATTGATGTGGGTGTGGTATGAAACGTTGTGCCCTTGGCTGATACATAACTTCTGTATAATCATCAGTAAAATGGAAACAATGAATTATATCTTATAAGGCTGTAGTGAGAATTATATAGATAACATTTATATCATGGTTAGCACATTGTTACTACACCTGTAAGGTACAGGCTGGTCCTTCAAAAATAAAACAAAAAATTTCACGTGCAGACTTTGCCTCATATCAAACTCCTGAGTAGCATTTGTTTTATTTTTAACTTGCTAGTCATCTGGAGATCTGATTTAATATATCAATATATAAAATAGAGTTACATATATTATTCACATATTTATATCTTTCTTTATTTTCTTTTGACTGAGCAATGGCTTAGTATTGGTTACTTCTTGGTAACAAGTCAACAGTACACTACAACTTTTTATATAGTGCCAAGTGTTAACCTCTTTAGTTTCTTAAGTACTCTAGTGACACATGAATGAGTTAAATTGTGGCCCATGTTTACACAAAGATAACCAGGAGCCCTCTAATGGAATAGAATTACTATTTTATGTAATCATTTGTTCATTTTTTTCATAAAATATACTGTGTGTGATATAATGTAATGAGGGCTAACTCTTAAAATAATTTTTCTTTATTATCATCTTTCACCAAGAAAATAAAAACCAACAAGGACAAATAATGAAAGATATTATCATGAATGATATTATAGAGATTGTTTAAGCTAAAGTACCCTCTCGTTGCCTACTGATATTCTAAGTCCTAAGGATTATAAAAGGGAATTCGTTTCACCAAGACAGTCCTTTCCAGTGAGTTTTGCATATTAGTTTCAGGCATCCAACAGTCACTGAGACTATCGTTTGATAGTGTCACTTGTGCTTGGACAAGAAGTGAAGCCCCACAAGGAAAAGTAATTAAAAACAATCTCTATCATGGCCAAGTTAATTGACCTTTTAATATAAAGTTAATTGAATTTCTAATGTAAATTTATCCAGATGCTTATAAGCTATCTAGAGAAAGGAACATTTGGCCCGCACAGTGATTCCTTACATAAAGGTGCACATAGGAGCTAATATAGAGAACTTACCAAAACAAAGGTAGCAACACTTGGAGTTTTTCTGACTGAGCGCTAACACTGTATTAGTAACAGGCTCTGCGTTGGATAGAATATGGGTGCCTTTTAAGGTTATTCTTCCTAAGAAGCTGATCAGAAATAGAAGAAGAACTCCAAGGGAAATTCAAATTATAGATAACTTAGTTTTCTCTGCTCCAGTAAATAAGCTACATGAAATTAAAATTGATTTATTTAAAATTCCTAGGTCTACATGTTCCTGGCATGAAAGAAGCAGTGTGTTGTAGGGAAAGGACCCGGTTAAGTTAGTTTGAGTGCTCACGTAGAACAGGGAGATGCTTATCTGATAACCTGTCATTGCCTAACTGCAAGCACTGTGCAAAAGAACAATGTATCACTTTACAATGAGATACCTCCTGTCTTTGCCTTAGAGAAATGGTCTCCCCACATGTTCCGCAATCTATAGCATGCCTGAGAGTTTTGCATTTTCCTGTGGCTTCAATATCCTTTCAAGTCAGTCACTGAATTCCAATCCATGGCAAACAAGATCATTGGCCCTATCTAGTACTTGTGCTCAACAATGTATCTTTTTTTTTTTTTTTAGTTTGTTTATTTTGAGAGAGAAAGAGAGAGAGAGAGAGAGAGAGAGAGAGAGAGAGAGAGAGAGTAGGGGAGGGGCAGGGAGAGAGAGAGAATCCCAGGCAGGCTCCACAGTATCAGCACTGTTAGTGCAGAGCCCTATGTGGGGCTCGAGCTCGTGAATCATGAGATCATGGCCTGAGCTGAAGCCAGATGCTTAACTGACTGAGCCACCTAGGGGCCCCTCCCATAACGTATCTTACAAGGTTCTACTTCGTTTTTAGCTTAGGGACCTCTCTGGTTTCAGTGTTTAAATGTTCTCTTCCTGGTTGTCCAGATACCTGCAGATGATTTTCTGTATATCTTTGGTGCAAATATTTCCTCTGCATTCATAATGGTGCTACCACTTCTTCCCATCACAACAGAAAAAAAAATCAAAAACAAACAAACTAAAAACCTCTCTAAATGAAATTGATGCTTTTATATCACTTAAGGCTCATGTTCTTTGACAGCCTATCTTTATTTTCAGAAACATAGGGGCAGGAGCAGGGGGTACATATACACCCTTTCTGTCTTCTGCCTCTCTTCTGTAGAGGTTGGTGATTGTGTAGAGAGAGATTCCATAGTTTAAGAGAATGTAACATTTTTGAAAAACGTGTTTGGTTATTCATTTCAGAAGCTGAGAAATTATTAGGGCTCTGAGCACTTCAAAAGAGAGGAAATTCATGGCAAACTTTTTAATGCCATTTTTAATCTTCCACATCAATTAAATACAATTGACAAATCGCACTGCTAGCCATAGATTATATATTTAATATTAGGAAAATGTATGAAATACGTATGTGAACCCAAAAATAAAGAGAGAAAATCTGGAGAAAAACATCATGAAAGGTAATACAGACCATGTAGCTTTTACAGAGCCCAAATGGGAAGTATAAAGTTGTGTTGTGTACATTGCATGAGTTTGTGCTTTAATGAAACACGAGGTATCTGGAATTGCTTTATTCAAGGTCTTGAAGTACTCACACTATGTTCACTTCAGCAGTTGTTTTTAGATATTGAGAACAACTGCACTGTATTCTAAATCTCGTAGAATATGCTTTTTGGTTCATCCTCAATATTGATAGTTCTTGAAATTAACCACCCAATGGAGCTTCATTATTATTTGTTTTTTAATGAATATTGTGTCTTTATGTTACATAGTACATGGAGAAAAAGAAACCCATATTCTTTTTTGGTAAAGGAGAATGCTAGTTATTTATAGTGCATGCATTTATTCCTGGAAAAATGTTCCAAAAGGCAGTAATGGGCAATGTATTCTCCTTGCCCTGGGCTCTGCTTAAAGGAGAATCTGTGTTCAGTTCCTATGTTCAAACACCAGAAAGTTTTATAAGGATTAGACAAAATGATAACTCAAATAATCTAATTTTACCTAGCTTTCTACTTCTATTTTTATTAACCTTTTGTGTACTAACTCAATTGCCATAACATGTATAATAGTATATATGTTAATAGATAATTTTCAATCAAGGTAAAACTCACATATGAAATACAGGTAGTATGAATGCTCCCATAACATTTTTTTGGTAATAATTTTGATGACATATATTGAGAGCAGTTAGGTAGTTTTATTGTTCTGCCACATACAGACATTGGCATTCCTACAGAGGTTAAAAAAGAGAAAGTTTGGAGACCATCAACATCTAATTTTAAAGATGTTGAAACCTGAGAAGCACCAAGGCAGAACAAAATCCAAGTCTCTTGACTGTAGTCCAGTTCAACAAATTATATTAAACAGATATAAAAGTTAATTATTGACTTGAAAAAGGAGATATTAGGTATTTAGTAATAACCAGCTATTTGAAAGTTTAATCTTTTCAGATTATTGATTTTGCCTCTGTTCATAAATGACATGTTAAGGTGACACAGAAGTTTAATTTTTTACGCTAGTTGGATAGAAGTGAAACAAATATAATTAGGGTAGGAACTAAACAATCCAGTGCGTCAGGTTAGAAGCCAGGAGGTGGCAAGAAGCAAAGATTAATGTTTTCCGGTGATTCAGAGTAAGCCAACAGTCTGTATTAGCAAATTAGGAATAACTGGGGAAATGCAGAGAATCAGGGATTTTTTTTTCTTGGCCCAGAGAATAATTTTTTTTTTCAACGTTTTTTATTTATTTTTGGGACAGAGAGAGACAGAGCATGAACGGGGGAGGGGCAGAGAGAGAGGGAGACACAGAATCGGAAACAAGCTCCAGGCTCCGAGCCATCAGCCCAGAGCCCGACGCGGGGCTCGAACTCACAGACCGCGAGATCGTGACCTGGCTGAAGTCGGACGCTTAACCGACTGCGCCACCCAGGCGCCCCGAGAATAATTTTTTTTAATGTGCATAGTCCCATCTTCATATATTTCCTGTTGATCAAACTACAGAATATTTGCTGCTAAAGAACCAATGATTGTAAGAGAGAAAGATTTCTTGATTCAATATGAGAATTTAGTAATGATCAAACCTGTCCAGAAATGAAAGCACACATCTTGAGAGATAAGGTATTATCTGTGACTCTAGGCAGCAGCCTAGGCCAGAAAGTTACTTTTCAAACATGCTGTGGAAAGGACTTAAGCACTGATTTCTTGGATGGTGGGGCCATTAAAGGTGCTTTTGGTCCAGAAAATCTATGGTTTCATGAGTAACCTTCTAGAAAAAGGTAGGCATTTCTCCAGAGTGGGATGGCTAACACTGTGTTTGGCTATATTAAGGAGGTGGAATTTAACTGTGACTTGTAGATACCTAGATAATTTTTAATCTGTATTCTTATTGCTTATAACTTGAAATGAGTAAGTACCATTTTACTAATATGCAGCATGCTAGCAGTTAACTCGATAGAAGGATAGAGATTCTACTGATTGACTAGAGAATTTAGGACTGTCTACTTTGTATAATCATAGTTTGGGGCTTCAGATATAAAGGCATTTTTTAAAGGCATCTATAACTATATCATTCAAAAATAAACTTCTCCATATATAATTTAAACAAAATAATTAACCCCATTGTATTGTATTTAAAACTTTCAGTGAACATAGAAGTATTGTTAACAACAGATACATTACCAATTTGAGAGAAGCAAACTAATGCTACAACATTGGAACCATTGGCATTAAAGCCAGAGTAAACAAGAGTGTTTTGACTAATTCAATAAGGCTTGAAACAGGAAAACAGGATAATGAGCAGAGTGAAGACAAAACTACCATTATTTGCAGATTAAATGACTGTATACTCAGAAAAGCAAATAAACTCAGTTGGACAGCCTTAGAATTAAGAATTCAGTAATGGCTTGATACAGGTAAAATAGATAAAAAGAAGTATGACAGATCCACATTCTTTTTTGTTAACACATGAATGTTTTCATTCACAGTTTGGAGTATCTACAATGTACTTGGAAGTCCTTAGCATGTGCTTATCTGTAATTTCCCTGAAGAAAAAATTTGTATCTTGCCAGTCCTTTTATGACACTTTAGGACAATCTCTTAATTAGTGAATAGGCTTCCACTTGACATTTACTATTGAATAAAACTTTGTGATTTAATATACATCCTCATGTAACCCTGGTGCAGGGGGTCTGTTATCATCTTCATTTTATAGATAGTAAGCCTAAAAATATAGAGAGACTGCGGTCAATGCACAGGGTCTTCTGTAGCTTTGTCTCTATTAGCAATAACAGACTGATAGAAATGATGAAAAAATGTTGGATTAGTTAGCTAATAATTATATTTAATACAAAAATAAGCAACCTATTTGGAGAAAAGTTCAAATTTTTTACTGAGAACAGTTTGAGAAGATTTAAAGAGCCAATATGTAATACCAACGAGATGATAGGGATATGGAAGCTTTCATGTACAAAAGGTAAAAACATGAAATGAAATTTTCCTGAAAGAAATGTGACATTATGTATCAAGAAGAGCTCTGACGTTCATCTAAAACACACAGGCCTGGTCATGCTGGTGGTGAAAATATTGACATACTTAATAAATAGCCACTCCCCTGCTGTCCTAACACACCCTAGCTGCTGCTTCAGCCCCTCCTCATGGACTCCTGGACATCCCTGCATCCATTCTGTACCCCTGCCCCCTTACCCCCCCATCTCCAAGTGCTCCAGCAATTAGATTGGTCTTATCCAATGAGAGGGCCTCTAAGAATGTGCGACAGGTCATCAGTCTGCATCCTTTCTCAGCATCTGGCACCTTTGTCCTTAAGGTTTTTTTTTGTTTTGTATTTTTATTTTTAATACCACCAAAGATAAAGGGTCTCATTCTAACCATTAATTCTGGTCCTTGGAATTAAACTGAAAAAATTAAGATTTTTTTCACAAAAGTCACGGTTTATTGTCAGGTTCTTCATAATAGTGAAAAATTTAAAACTAACTATATAGTAACTATATGTAAAAATGTATTTACATATATAAATTTTTTATATATTTCCACAAATAAATGTATACATTTATATAAATTTATATTGTATTTATATTATAATATCAAAGATAATAATTAAATCAATCATTCCACATACCCATTTTAGAGGATATAGTGTTGCTGCCACAAATAATTACTCATTTAAACAAATTTTTGATATATTAGTGGTTTAACCCTCAAATAAGAAAATCAAAATAACTCATATGCATAATAATCTCACCTGGGTAGAGTAAAGAAAATTGTTTGTTTAAAAGTGAAAAAAAAAAAAAAAAGGAAGAACTTACAAGGAAATAAACCAAAATGTTAACTTTTGTTTTCTCTGGTAGTGAGACATTTATTTTATTTTCTATTTTATACCTTTGTCTATTTCTCAAGTTTTCTACAGTAGTTATTTATAGCTAGGTGCAGGAAAAAATAAACCTAGTTAAAACTATAATCTTATAGTTGACGAGACATGATGGTAAAGAGTAGACTGACTTCTGATAGCAACTTTAGCTATGTGGTTCATGTCCAAAGCACTGCTCCCACACATATGTTTTCAGGACAGTTTTCCTTTGGCCATTTTTTACCCACTGGCGATAGCATTATACCTGTATAAATATCTGAAGAACTATCTCATCTGTGTTGTAAGATTTTCTCCAGAGTACACAGATTCTATCATGCCTACTTGAAGTACAGGTTAGCCATGATGATGAGGTAAGGATGGACAAAAAAGAAGGTGGCTGTCCACTGTCTCTTCCTTAAGATTCTTGATAATACTGATTATTTCTTGCTTTTTATTCCATGAGGACAGCAGGTCCTCAGTCTCTACTCATAAAGGATATAAATCACTGATAATTTTCCTCAACATTTGTGTTCTAACAATCATTAATGTTGCAGGCTCTTATGAGAGCTTATGAAAGTTATTTGAGAGAGAGAAGAAGAATGAGAAAGCATGCATGCGTGCCAATATCAATGAAATCACACCATCTACCTGATTATCTTGGACTGTCTTTGCCAGTCCAACTACTTTCATCTTATAAATCCTGTCTTTGGGCTTGAGGAAGGTAGGAGAGAGTTGGCACTTCATTAAGGGTAACTCAATATAACTTTTAAACATTATAATATTCTATAGATAGAACTTGCTACTTTCTATGTATGTGCTAAAGTAGCAAATATCTATATGTTTGAAATTTAAAAATTAAAAGGCAAAATTCAGTCTTTTATGTGAGCTGTCTATTAAATATCTCTACACTTCAATGTTCAACACCCTTTGGGAAATTTTCTCTAAGTTTGTATTTCATACAACATTTTGGTAGCATGGCTTTTCTTAGGCTTCCTGCAATTGCAAAGCATCCAGGCAGTCTTGTTCCTGGGATAACAGCCAGAAGACACATGAAAGCAATGGCAATGCCCTTTTGACTCAGAATTTATGTTTATAATCCCCTTCCTGAGACCCTATGGCTATTTTAATATTCTACTCTCGTATTTCCATACTGACAGAATTGTCTCAGTGGTGAATACTCAATACTTACCCAGGAAAGAAAGAAAGAGAGATTGAGAGAGAAGGGGAGAGAGATGAGGTGATCTTGTCAACAATCTTCTATCTTTCCCATTGCTGCTCAAAATCAGATTGTTCTTGCTCTGGTTGCAAACCCATAGCTGAAATTATTTTTCATCACTAAGCACAGAGTTATCTGGGCAATTTTTCTCCCTACAAGCAATTTTATTTGTGCTCGGTATTCTGGTAGAGAGAAAAGGAAGATAATAATCTTAATACAACATATAATAGAATAAAATTTTTCCTACTGATAATCTAAAGAATTCACATGTATTTCGATATGAGAAATGAAGCAATAATAGACGGAAATCAAATGGCAAGAGATATCTCCACAGTTATTAATACTCCATTTTCTTGATCTGCAGATTTTCTCATTTGGGGAAGACCCAGGGTTCTCAAGCTGGGATTTGTGTTTCATTTGATGTAGGCTAAGATAGAAGAACAAAGCAGACAATATGAATATGTGATGTGCACTCTTCCAAGTTGTCATTTTATTATGGGGTTGCCCATTTAGAAGACAAATCTTCACTCCCTCATTCCCAGCCTCCTTCAACTTTCTCTTAAGTGTCATTTTTTCCATGAAGCCTACTTGACCATGCAGTTGAAAATCACAAACTCCCCACTATGGCTTCCCCTCCTTCCTATTTGCCTTGGTTTTCGCCATGGGGCTTATCACTATCCACAACAGTTGAATGTTTTCATCTGCATTATTCATTACTATATACCCATTGATTAGAACCTGGCAGTTAGTAGATGCTCAAAAATATTTGTTGAATTAATGTATAATAGTTTCAATTTATTGAACAATTACTATATAATTATGAACTGAAGTAAATCACCTCCATATAGTGCCTTCAACCTTTACAGTGACCCAGTAGCATGAACCACATTATCCCTAATTTACAGATATGTACTTTAAAGGGCAGAGATATTAATAAGTTTGTATAAAGTAATTCTGGTAAATACTAAATTTGAGCCCAGTTTTGTCTGTCCATAACTTCTAACTTTTCTTTTCATTTTTTTCCATTTTTAATCAGCTGACCTTGGGTTTAGAGCAAAAATACAACATTCCTCTGCTATCTCAATATATCATGGAAGTTTAGGGTGAGAAAAGATGTCTAGAAGATGAGATTCCCTCCTTTCCTTGTTTTTGAGCTTTTTATAAGTTCCACTGTCATAGGTTTCAAATATATATCCCTCTAAATATAGGCATGATGAATTTAAAATATGACTCATGTGAAATCAAGATATTTGACTGTAAAATTAAGTAAAGCATTTAACATAGCCCAAAAGGAACCATGAGAAGTTATTTTATATTTATGGCTGATTTGAGGGACAGGGTGGTACAAAGGAAAGAGATTTGCAAGGAGGAGGATTTTAAGAAATGACTTTCCATTTAACTTTGTAAATCAAAATCAGCATGTTTTGTTTGACAAAAAATAACACAGGAAGAAGAGAGAGAGAAGAGGGCAGAAAATTTATGTGAAGATATAATAGCTGAAAACTTCTGTAACCTGGGGAAGGATATTCAGATCTAAAAGCACAGAGAACTCCCATCAAAATCAAGAAAGACAGATCCAATACCAAGATATATTGTAATTAAACTGGCAAAATATAGTGATAAGCAAAAAGTTTTTTAAAAGTAGAAAGACAAAAGAAGACAATAACATGCAAGGGAAAACCCATATAGCTAGCAGGAGATTTTGGAGCAGAAAGTTTCTTAGCCAGAAGGGAGTGGCATGATATATTCACAGTGCTGAATGGGAAAAATCTGCAGCCAAGAATACTCTATCCAGCAAGGCTATCATTCTGAATGCAGGAGAGATAAAGAGTCTCCCAAACAAACAAAAACTAAAGGAGTTCATGACCACTAAACCACATTGCAAGAAATATAAAAAGACTCTTTGAATAGAAAGAGGATACCAAAAGTAACCATATAGAGCTAGGAAACACAAAAGCAGTAATAATCAATATTTCTATAAAAAAGTCAGTCAATGAAGTCACAAAATAAAAGGATGTAAAATATGGCAACATATACCTCAAACATGGGGAGGAGAAAAGTAAAGAATGGGTTCAAACTTAAATGGTTATTAACTTAATATACACTGCTATATGCAGAAAAGGTTATATACAAACCTAATGGTAACCATATGTTAAAAACCACTAATAAATATCTAAAGAATAAAGAGAAAGAAATCCAAATATATCACTAAAGAAAATCATCAAATCATGAAGGAGAGAAAGACAAAAGTTCAGAGAAACTATACAGAAACAATCATAAAGCAAATAATAAAATGACAATACATATCTATCAGTAATTATTTTGAATGTAAATGGACTAAATGCTCCAGTAAAAATACTTAGGGTGACAAAATGTATAAAATTCCAAGACCCATTGATATCCTGCCTATAAGAAACTAGTTTCAGACCTAAAGACACATGCAGACTGAAAGTGAGGGGAGGGAGAAACATGGATGTCAAAAGAAAGCTAGAGGAGCAATACTTATATTGGACAAAACAGCCTTTTTAAAAATGTTTATTTATTTTTGAGAGAGACACAGAGTGCAAGTAGGGGATGGGCAGAGAGAGAGGGAGACACAGAATCCGAGGCAAGATCTAGGTTCTGAGCTGTCAGCACAGAGCCTGACGTGGAGCTTGAACGCATAAACTGCTCATGACCTGAGCCAAAGTCACATGCTTAACCAACTGAGCCACCCAGCCACCCCAAAACAGACTTTAAAACAAAGACTCTAACAAGAGATGAAGGACACAATATAATAATAAAGGGGAAAATCTAAGAAGATATAACAAATTGTAAATATTTATGCACCCAACATAGTAGAACCCACAAATATAACTGTTTTATATAACAGTTAATAACAAATATAAAGGGACTAATTGATAATAATACAAGAATAGTAGGGGACTTTAACACCCCACTGACATCAATGCACAGATCATCTAAACAGAAAATCGACAAGGAAACAATGACTTTTAATGACATACTGGAACAAATGGATTTAACAGAGATATTCAGAACATTCCATCGTAGAACAGCAGAATACACATTCTTTTCAAGGGCACATGAAACATTCTCCAGAATAAATCACATAAAAGGCCAAAAAACAAGCCTCAAAAATTCAAGAAGATCGAAATCACATTCTGCATCTTTTCTGATTAACACACTATAAAACTAGAAGTGAACCGAAAGAAAAAATCTGGAAAGACCACAAATACATGGAGGTTAAATAACATGCTACCAAACAATAAATGGATCAACCAGAAAATAAAAGAAGAAATAAAAATGTACAAGGAAACAAATGAAAATGAAAACATAACAGTTCAAAACCTTTGGGATGCAGCAAAAGCAGTTCTAAGAAGGAAGTTTATGGCCATACAAGCTGACCTCAAGAAGCAAGAAAAATCTCAAATAAATAACCTAACCTTACACCTAAAGGTGCAAGAAAAAGAACAACAGACAAAACCTAAGACCAGCAGAAGGAAGGAAATAATAAAGATTAGAGCAGAAATAAATTATATAGAAACTAAAACCACAACAGAATGTACCAATGAAACCAGGAGCTGTTTCTTTGAAAAACCTCAATAAAATTGATAACCCCCTAGCCAGACTTAGGAAGCAAAAAAGAGAATGACACATATATATAAAACCACAAGTAAGAGGAGAGAAATAACAACCAACACCCAGAAATACAAACAATTATAAAAGAATATTATGAAAAACTATATGCCAACAAAATGGACAACCTAGAAGAAATGGATAAATTCCTAGAAACATATAAACTACTAATCCCCCCCCAAAAAAAGTGTTAGAAAATTTGTAATAACCAGCAAAGAAATTGAATCAGTAATGAAAAAACTACCAATAAACAAAAGTCCAGGCCCAGATGGCTTCACAGACAAATTATAGCAAACATTTAAAGAAGAGCTAATACCTAGTCTTATCAAGCTATTCCAAAACAATAAAAATAAAAAAAGCAAAGAAAACTTTCTAATTCATTCTATGAGACAAGCACTACCCTGACACCAAAACCAGACAAAGACACCACTAAAAAGGAGAACTACAGGCCAAATGTCACTGATGAACATAGATGCAGAAACCTCAACAAAATGCTGGCAAACAGAATCCAACAATACAATAAAAAAAAAATCAACACAATCAAGTGAAATTTATTCCCAGGATGCAAGGGTGGTTCAATATTCACAAATCAATCAGTGTGATACATCAATCAAGAGAAATAATAAAAACCATAAAAACCATATGATCATTTCAATAGATGCAGAAAAAGCATTTGGCAAACTACAACATCCATCCATGATAAAAATCCTCAACAAAGTAGGCTTAGAGGGAACAGACCTCAACATAATAAATGGCATATATGAAAAACCCACAGCTAATATCATGCTCAATGGGGAAAAACTGAGAGCTTTTCCCGCTAAGGTCAGGAATAAGACAAGGATGTCCACTTTCACCACTTTTATTCAACATAGTACTGGAAGTCCTAGCCATAGCCACCAGACAACAAAGAAACCTTAAAGGCATCCAAATCAATAAGGGAGAAGTCAAACTTTCACTATTTGCAGATGACATGATACTTTGTACAGCAAACCCTAAAGATTTCACCAAAAATATAGCTAGAACTGATAAATGAATTCAGTAAATTCATAGATACAAAATCAATGTACAGAAATTGCATTTCTATATGCTAATAATGAAGCAGCAGAAAGAGAAATTAAGAAAACAATACCACTTACAATTGCACCCAAAATAATAAGATATCTAGGAATAAACCTAACCAAAGAGGTAAAAAACCTTTACTCCAAAAAATATAAAACACTGATGAAAGAAATTGAAGACAACACAAAGAAATAGAAAGACATTCCATGCTGATGGATTGGAGGAACAATATTGTTAAAATGTCTATACTACCCAAAGCAATCTACACATTTAATGCAATCCCTATCAAAATACCAAAAGCATTTTTCAAACAATTAGAAAAAAAAATTCTAAAATTTAGATGGAACCACAAAAGACCCCAAATAGCCAAAGCAATCTTGAGAAAGAAAAGCAAAGCTGGAGGCATCACAACTCTGGACCTCAAGTTATATGACAAAGTGTAGTGATCAAAACAATACAGTACTGGCACACAGTGCCACAAAATAGACACATAAATCGATAGAACAGAATAGAGATCCCAGAAATAAACCTACACTTATACGGTCAATTAGTTGACAACAAAGGAGGCAAGAACATACAAGGGGAAAAGAGTGTCTTAGGTAAATGGTGCTGGGAAACCTGGACTACATGCAAAAGACGAACCCCTTATTACACCTACATAAAATTAAACTCAAATGGATTAAAGGTCTAAATGTGACACCTGAAATCCTAAAACTCCTAGAACAAAACATTGGCAATAATCTCTTTAACATTGGTCTTAGAAATATTTTTCTGGATCTGTATCCTCAGGCAAGGGAAACAAAAGTAAAAATAAACTATTGTGACTAAACCAAAAGAAAATCTTTTGCATGGTGATGGAAACGAAAAATCAAAAAGGCAATGGGAGAAGAGATTTCCAAATCCTATATCCGATGAGGGGCTAATATCCAAAATATATAAAGAACTTTTACAACTCAACACCAAAACAAACAAACAAACAATTCAATTAAAAATGAGCAGAGGATCTGAATAGACATTACTCCAAAGAAGACACATAGATGACTAACAAACACATGCAAATATATTCAACATCACTAATCATCAAGTTAATGAAATTCAAGACCACAATGAGATATCACCTCACAGTAGTCAGAATAGAGAGAATCAAAAAGACCAGAGGTGGCTCAGTTGGTTAAGGTCTGACTTTGGCTCAGGTCATGGTCTCACAATTCGTGGTTTTGAGCACTGTGTCAGGCTCTGTGCTGACAGCTCAGAGCCTGGATCCTGCTTCAGATTCTGTGTCTCCCTCTCTCTTTGTCCCTCCCCTGCTTGCACTCTGTCTGCCTCTCTCTCTAAAATAAATAAACATTAAAAAAAAAAAAAAGACAAGAAATAACAAGTGTGGGCAAGGATGTGGAGAAAATGCACCTGGGTGGGAATGTAAATTGGTGCAGCCACTGTGGGGAACATTATGGCAGTTCCTCAAAAAATTAAAAATAGAAGTATACATACAATCCAATAATTCCACTTCTGAGGATTTACCCAAAGAAAACAAAAGCATTAACTTGGAAAGATATATGCACCCCTATGTTCATTGCAGCATTATTTACAATAGCCAAGATATGGAAGCAACCTAAGTGTCCATCAACTGATGAATGGATACAGAAGATGTGGCGCACACACACACACATATTACTCAGCCATAAAGAAGAATGAAATCTAGCCATTTTGCAACAACATGGATAGACCTAGAGGGTATTATGCCAAGTGAAGCGAGTCAGTCAGCAAAAGACAAATACTACATGATTTCACTTATAAATGAAATCTAAAAAACAAAACAAACAACCATCAGGTGCCTGGGTGGCTCAGTCGGTTAAGCGTCCAACTTCAGCACAGGTCATGATCTTGCAGTTCGTGAGTTCAAGCCCTGCATTGGGCTCTGTGCTGTCAGCTCAGAGCCTGGGGCCTGCTTCGGATTCTGTCTCCCTGTCTCTCTGCCCCTTCCCCGCTAGCGCTTGCTCTCTCCCTCTCTCTCTCTCTCTTTCCCCCATCTAAAAAATAAATAAACATTACCAAAAAAAAATTAAAAATAACAAAACAAACACAAATGAAGTAGAAACAGACTCATATATACAGAGAACAAATTGGTGGTTGCCAGAGGGGAGAGGGTTGGGGGTATGGACAAAATGGGTAAACGTGAGTGGGAGATACAGGCTTCCAATTCTGGAATGAATAAGTCACAAGAATAAAAGGTAAAAAGGGTAATAATGAAAAATAACCTATAATTCCATCACCCTGAAATAACCAATGATTGTAAATTGGTGTGTATGTTTCCAAACACTGTATATTGAAATGAAATACTCTGTAACATTTTGACATGTTTGGATTTTACCAAGTTTGCTAAAATTTCACATATTAACCAACTGAGAAAAATCAGTTACATCAGAATAACACGCACAGACTCCAAAGAAGGATGGTATGTTGAAATAGAGTTGTTTAATCATTATAATTTTTCCATTTGTCGCAGGAAACTGCAGATTTTCTTCCAAAACTTTAAGGGGAAACACATAATAAGGCTTTAGTTAACCCAAACAATTGTTGGCATTTATTTATCTAAAGGTTAGGATATTAAAAATAGTCTACTGGGGCACCTAGGTAGCTCAGTTGGTTGAGTGTCTGACTTTGGCTCAGGTCATGATCTCACGGTTTGTGGGTTCAAGTCCTGCATCAGGCTAATGTTGTCATTGCAGAGCCTATTTCAGATGCTCTGTTCCCTGCTCTCTCTGCCTGTCCCCTACTTGCACTCTCTCTCTCTCGAAAATAAATAAACATTAAAAAAATAAGTAGCCTACTATTGTCAGAACTATAATCAAGCAATGCCTAATGAGAGATCATATGTAAAAGGAAACTGACTTTGAGATAGACATGCATGCCTTCTTCCCCTTAAATGCTGTGTTTTGGAACTCAAAGTTAAGATTCCCAGGAGGCTTTTCAATGCACAATACAAATGGGCTACTGGCTTCCACATTTCTTTTGTTTACCCCTGAATTTGCTGACAATTTCTGAATTATTTGATTGATTTGTTTCTAGTTTACTTTTGGCACATTAGTCTGGCTTGTGTGCTCTCTAAAAGCATTTATAGGGTGCTTAATGCCTGATACTGGAACACATTCATAATGTTACAGCTCCTACTCAGGAGGACTCAGTTAAGAAAGAACAAATGGTCTTCTCTCTCTCTCTCTCTCTCTCTCTCTCTCTTCTTTGTTTTTGTTTGTTTGTTTGTTTGTTTGAATCTCTTTACTGCTGGCTCATGATACTATAGGGTCTGATAATCCCTCACATGCTTTTCAGTGATTGATGATCAAACCTGCTCAGTTGTTCAATCTAGCATTTTAGAGTCCTTGATACTTTTTAACAAACTCATTGGAATCAAGCCTTTGCTAGTGAATAAAATAAGTGAAGTAAAGCAATAATTTATATCAGGGCACACAAGGTTTTATCTTTGTTGCCAACTCTAGTCAAATGATGGGTAGTTTCTGTCTGAAGGATTTTGATGCTATCCCAGACTCTGTGGGAAAGACCACCAAGGTAATTGGTCATGTGTAGAAGAGTTCAAGACACATAGGAGTTAGATGATATAAGGAAGTGAAGGGAGAGGATTCCTGGCAGAGAAGCAAACATGGGCAAAAGACTAAAGGCATGGAAGAGCATGGTGTATATGGAGGGCAGAGAGAAGGGTAAAAATGCAAGAAATTCAAAGTTCCTAGAGCTAAATTTTCAAAATATGAAGCTGTGAGAGATGAGAATAAGGAATCAGGCAGGGTGGTCCATGCTCAGTTAAGGAGCTTGGACTTTATCCAGTTGATTAGTCCTTAGGTTTTAAGCAGGGAAATGATGGGTTTGCTTAGCATAGAGTTTTGAATAATTGTTGTAGTGGTGGCTTTGGAGGGACATAAAGTTCAGCAAAGATAGGGTGAATTTTTAGGGTATTTTTTGCAGTATTCCAAGACAGATAATTTTGGCCTGAACAAGGATTGCTAATAGAAGTAAAAAAAAAAATAAAGAAACATTTGGCAGGAAAATTTACACATGGCTAGGGAAGGATGAAGCAAAGAGCAAAGCTTGAAGGACTCGATGGATAGTGAACAGCACTGGTGATTTGTTAAAAACATAAAGAATTGCTAAATGTTTAGGCTAGACTATAGGACATAATACTGTAGGTCATCTGTTACTCACTTTTGTTGAAGATGTTCATATAAATCATTTTTTTAAATTTTTTTTAACGTTTATTTATTTTTGAGACAGAGAGAGACAGAGCATGAACGGAGGAGGGTCAGAGAGAGAGGGAGACACAGAATCTGAAACAGGCTCCAGGCTCTGAGCAGTCAGCACAGAGCCCGACGCGGGGCTCGAACTCACATACCGCGAGATCGTGACCTGAGCCGAAGTCGGACGCTTAACCGACTGAGCCACCCAGGCGCCCCTATAAATCATTTTTTAAAATGCATGTCTCCTATTTCTGAGAGATACCAGAAAGCAAACTATGTAGGGTATGAGATCAAGAAATATTTTATATTTTGGGTGATCTCTACATCTATCTATCTATCTATCTATCTATCTTTTGCAATAAGAAAAAAAGAGTCCATTATAAATAATAAACATAGCACAGAAAATAAGTGTCCCCATATCACCATAAGCATGATGGTATTACTTACTGTCAAACTCAGGATGCTTTTATTAATGAGAGTTGTAGTGAGTGAGTAAAGAATTAAAATTATTATAAGTTTTAAAAATATTTATTGATATTTTTATTATAAAACTTCTTTATAAAATAGTTATGTATAAGATACTATAAGTACAATGAAATACTAAGAATACTATAACTATAAAATAGTTATTTAAAAAACTATTTACAAAAATAAAACTCTAACAATATTTGTTTAAAAATAATAATTAAAAAAATATTAGAATAAGAAACAAAACCAGATGGAACACCAGCACAATAAGCATAAAGTGGAACTGTCCCTGGCAAACGAGAAGTCTGGTTACTCAACTTATGAAGTCAGAAATGGACTTTATGTGCTAATTCCTGATGTAATAGTTTCATTATCTCCTTTTGTTGTTCACTCATTTCTGCTAGGGATCCAGCAGTGAATGCACAAATGTTCATGGGCTCACATTCTAGAGGCTGTCATGTAAACCCATGCTTTCCATGTTTCAGTTGTAATTCTAGCATTGTCTCTTCCATCACTGCCCTAAAAAGAGACACTGGCTGGCTCTGACTGTAGTAGAACATTCTGCTGGTTGGTAAAGTAACAATATAGGAATATACTGTGGATATGTGCTGGATACATTCTGCCATTTGGGCAGATCCAAAATGTTGGGGTCCATCTTAGGAGAAGCAGCTCATCAAGGCCCAAGAGGAAATTACTGCAACCTTCTGAGTTTCAAGGGATCCTCAGAATTGATGAATCCTCAGAATTTTTTTGTTTAAAATATATGGCTAGTTTGATAGAGGCAAGAATAGAATTTTGGGCCTCTGATTCTTTGAGGCAAGGTGGAATCTGTTTCTCATTAGTCCACAGCTTTTTGCTCTAGTTATTATTATTTTTTATCATTCAAAAATAGTTACTGGAAAGAAGGGAAAACATTTCTTATGCCCTTTTAGTATTTGGTGCCCTCCTCTTTCTTAGTATGAAGTAGAAGAACTAACACTTCAGAGTCAGAAAAGTGTGCCTTAACTTTAGGCATATTAATATCCCCTGTGTGTCAAATTACTCAAATCACCTTATGTGGTTGGGAATAATATTGTGAGTGATAACATTGTGTGCAGGATTAAGTGAGATGATCCAAGTAAATTGCCTAGCACAGTGTTTGACAAATAGTAGGTGGCCAATAAGTGGGAGCTAGAAGAATTATTAAGGAAAGTATAAAAGGCTTCATGTTGGTGAGGCCAGAAAACTGTCACATAGGCTCCTTTATCCTCCATTTCAGCTTCCTTCCCGCTCCTTCCCCTCCCGACCCGCACCAGCTCCTATTACCAGTACTTGGGGCTTTCATGATACGGTTAAACTATCCTCTTTTCCTGGTCTAGCATCTTTTGTTCTTGATTTATCTTCCTCATTTCCCTCCTTCCACATTTCCTAGTCTTATAACTTATGCTTTTGCTGCTGCCTGCTATATCTAACCTTGTAAAGGTTCTGTTAATGTCATTTATGCCAAAATGTTAAAGACTAACATCATTTTCATATGCTAGTCTTGCCAGCACATAGGTCTACTTTAGTAAAGGTCAACATCATAACCTTAGAGAACAAATGCAGAACATAAGTTGGAGGTATCAGCAATAGGGACAGAGGAGATATTTTCAAAGAGAGGCATGGCACTCAAAGATAACAATAAAATTAACGAACAGCTAACATTTATTGGGTGTCTATTTTGCACTGAGTTTTTATATGCATTGCCTCACTGAACTCTCACAACTAATAAATTCTGTACTATTATTATTGCTATTTTTCTGATGAGGAAAATGCAGCTTGAAAGGGTAAAGCAAATTGCTGAAAGTTATATACACCTAGTAAGTAGAGAAGACAGGTTTGGAATTCAAGTCCATCAAACATCACTATCTCTCACATGCAATCACTTACAAGCTAAATTTTCATGAAGACAGATGGCTCTGTGCTCTTCCTATCATTTGCTAGAGCCTAGTGCAGTGCTTGACACATAATAAACAAGTAATTGTTGGTGCATGAATTAATGAATAGGTATCTATTCTATCATAGCCTCCTCTTCATTTACCTCACTAGAATCATCTTTTGCTTGGAGGCTCTCCCTTGTCCAATATTCCAAAACTCTGAGCTTCCAGTAGTCCATGTATACCATTCCGTTTCCTGATTTCATATCTCTAACTTGCTATCCTATCCACCTGCAATTCTTCCTTTCCCCAGAGGTCTCTCAGTTAACTTCCACCGAGCCTGTAACACAGAGCTCAGGCGTGGTCTACTTCCATAAATTTTTCCATTTCTCTGACCTCTCCTCCTATCCTCTTCCTCACTGTCTCCTTTCCTCTTGCCACCATGGCCCAACTTGACAGGGTTCCTTCCATGTCTGTGTCTTCCACTAGACCATGGTGTATTTGAAGGTAGATGTCTGGCATATTTCTGTATAATTTTTTTGCACCTAACATATTTTTCTTCTGACACTTCTCTAAAGTTTATTTATTTGTTTTGAGATGGGCGAGGGGTAGAGAGAGGGAGAGAGAGAATCTCAAGTAGGCCCTATGGTGTCAGCACAGAGCCAGACGCGGAGCTCAAACTCATAAACCATGAGATAATACCTAAGCTAAAACCAAGAGTCAGACACTGAGCCACCCAGGTGCCCCTCTTCTGACATATTTTATATGGTTCTGGCTTAGCCAAGTGTATCAATTCTAAGGTGCTTTTTTTTCATATTTTAACATCTTTGAAATTGGGATACATCTTTCAGTTGATGGAATCTTAAAATTATAATTGACAGTGTTTTTTTCTGACTTAGTAGAAAAAGAAGAGTTGATTGAGTCCTATAATCAATGGCAGCTTCGAGTTAACATAATGCAGTACTAGATAATAAATAAAGGTTATACGAATGAAGGAATGAATAGCAATCATAGCCCTCCTCAAATCATATTATTATTCCTAGTTACAACCTAGCACCACAGACAGTGTGGCAGGGCCACAGTTGACCATCGTTCTTTACTTATGCTGAACTTTCCTAGTACAAGTAAGACAGGCAATAAACTACCTCAAATTATTCCTAAGCATTTCTTTCTGGAATTACATGATTTGTTCCATATGCTTGTCTTTTAGGTGAAATTGATCTTCAAATTCTTTCCAAAGTGCAGGCTCAATATCCAGGAATTCATATCAACAATGAAGTTGTTGAGCCAAGTGGTGAGCAAATTGCCAAGTACAAAGGTACCTGTAACCCATGGTGTTGTATGTCAAATCCTATCCCAAATGGCTTATCATTCCAAATATGTCGCCTCAATCATTAACAACATAATTGCTGTGATATATTCTTTGTAAGCTTACTGGGAAAAGAACATATTTAATTTTTTTTCTTGACAGACATGACTAACACCTCAGAAATATGAACAGTGAATAATTAGACTTCCTTTTTTACCGACTTTTCATCTATTCCCTGGTTATCAGCTATTATCGTTGATGTTTTTTCTTAGAGACGTAGTCATTAATTCATTAATAAATATTTAAACAGAATCCTTGCTCTTAAAGAACTTGTGTTTAATGGATTATAACAGGAGTCAGCAAACTTCTCTGAAAAAACACACAGTCAACATCTTAGACATAGAAGGCCACATGATCTCTGTCACCACTAATCAACTCTACTAATCAACTCTGCACAAAGGCAGCCATAGATGATACTGATAAACTAAGTGTTCATATGTTCCAATAAAACTTTATTTATAAACATTAAAATTTGAATTTTATATCATTTTCACATATCATGAGGTATTATTCTTCCTTTGATTTTATTCAGCCATTTTAAAATGTAACGACATGAGATATAAAGGATAGGCATAAAGTCAGGAAGTACAGTAGTATATATATTTTAGCTTGTAGTCCATTTAGAAATAGGTGGTGGACCAGATATTGTCCACGGACCATGGTCTGCTGACTCCTGGGTTACAGAATCATATCACTTGTTTTCCATTGATAAAATTCACCAGTTGATTCCTCATCAACACAGAGATAATGTAACCTATGTCTGATAAGTGTTCTCATTATTTCTTACTGACTCTTTCTTTCATCTCTAATTTCATTTAACACTAGAAAAAAAATCAGTATGAACTCTGGTCTTCCAGAGCTACATAAAAAAGAAAAATGTGCTTTATTTCTGTTATGTATATAACATTGATTGCATTAAAATTCGAAATGGAAATGGATTCTGCATTTGCAATTAAAATTGATGGTGTGCCACCTCTTCCCTGTATTTTAGAGCTTGTAGCCAAGACATCAAACCTTGAGAACATAAAGTTTGTTTGGCATAAGGAGACATCATCTGAATATCAAAACAGAATCACAGAGAAAAAAGAAATTCAGAAGTGGGACTTTATTCATATGATTCAGGTAAGAAATATTTATTGTTGTATATTCTCAGAAAGGAGATTTTTCAGAAATATGTATGAAGAGTGCCTAATATTATACCTTTAGGAAGAAAAATGAAAATCTGACTTCTGATTTTACAAGTGAACATTATCTGTCCAAAATGAGGATAAAAATGTTTATAATACTAAGAGATTCACTCTAACACTCAAAAAGCTAGTTTTTTATACGTGAATTACTTTATAGTTTTTTTTTTTCAATGTTGGTTTAATTAACTTTGTAGGATTGAAAGTTCATAGGTAGGTTTGAGGACAGTAGAGTGTAACATATCCTAGCATAGTTCTTCAGTAGTTCTAATGGTCTGGATGGGACTCTGATGTCCCAGAGTTTTTCTGAATCCTCTTGCTTTTGTCTTATGTTGGTGACCTGGCTAATGTGCATGTAACTGAAGGGGCATGTTAGGTGATTTGTCATGTCAATAAAGTTTTCTAATACAGTCAGCCATTCAGTAGGAATTTATTTCCATAATCCAGCACTGATAGCGTATTTCTTAGAAATACACTAGAGTATGTCTTGGAAAGGACATGACTATTCATTATATGGTATGGGGACACAATTATGAGAATCACTGATATTTCTGGATAGCATATGGGTGTATAATCTTTGGGTGTTGACTACCATTAGAAAATGTGTGTACTTTAGAAATACCAATATTAACAGCAAGAGACTTCTTTCTTTCTATAGTCCATAAGTTCAGTCATCCCAAGGGAATAAACTTATAAGAAACCCAAGGAAGAAATGACTCTAACATTGGCATATCCAAGCAGTCCTACACCTCTGCTCTCCTAGCTGACAAAATCTTTTACCTATAAGGGAGCACGTAAATTGTCCAGCAAGCGTATAATGTTTCTCTATCAGACTTACTTTCCTATTTCCTCATATATCTATTTCATACCTCCTTCTCTCTCCTTACACTTCCTGTAACCCCTCCCTCATGATTCATTCCTAACTGATGACCTTACTTCATACTGTATAGTGAAAAGTGAAATCATTAGATGGAAAGTCATCTTTTACCCTCCAAATTTACAAACATAGCTGCTCCTGTACCTACCATCTTTTTCTTTCATCTTATCATAAAAGTGTCTTTTTATCAAAAGCCAATCTCTCCACTTGTGCTCTGGATTCAGTTCTTTACCTGTTATAAAATGTTACAGCTTTAGAGATCATTCTCCCATTTCTCAAAATTTGCACGTCTTCTTTCTTAGAGCAATTCTGCTTGCTCTGCATTACTATACTATTCTATTTCTCTATCTTCTTCTCTGTCTATTCTGCATTTTATGGGTTATATTTTTGTCTCTTCATTGCTCCCTATAGTCTTAACACTCTCATGACATTCTTTCAACTTAATACTCACAGTTAACTTCAGAGATCTCAGTGTCTATTAGATCAAATTTCAAAGAATCTGTTATGGGCCACCTCCTCTTTTTTAGCCAGGTCACATCATAGACTGTTAGGCATCTTATGGATTAGATTATGTATCTGGGTATCTCTCCCCCTGTGAACAGCATGGAATGACATGAGACTAAATATGGCCCCGAAGCAGCATTGGCCATGTGCAGGTCCATTTTATCTCATTCATTTATGTGAGAGGGACACAGTTTAAGTTGTATTTGCTTTATGCAGTAAATTCTGTCATGGGCATCTACATAATATATTGAATTCTTGTCCAAGAGAGATGGAGATGAGATATAAGAAGTAAGTGTTTGTGGGAGTAGATTCCCAGGATGCAAGCTCTGGGGAAAATTTTCCACCGTCAGTGTATTCCAAGCTCTACCTGTATTGAATGAAAAGGCCTCTCCCTGTGCTTCACCAGATATAGTCCAGAGTTATTTAAAAGTGGTGGGTTGACCCCTAGCACCTTGTGACCAAGCATGTAACCTCATGCTTTATTCAGTCCATTTTCCTAGAGAATCTGTCAACATCAGAGCCTGCCATATTTCCTGTGATTTTAAAAAAGCATTTGTGAGCATATGGTGAAGCTAGTGCAAAGGGCTTAATTTTAAAGCAACGTTCCATGAAATGGGGTCTGTTTTTATGGTGCCAGCACTATCTTCTCCCATAAGAACTATAATTCACAAAATATAGAGTACGCATAGAATCAATGCCCCCATGTGGAGAGGAGACTAAGTATCTCCAGCTATAAATGTCTGTGTTATTGAAGCCAGAAAGAGTAAATTTAAAACAACTTGGCTGTAATTGAGCAAATAGCATAGTTTTCCCTTTTCCCTAATATTTTATCACATTATTACTCTCTCTTTCCATATAACCTCTTTAATATTTAAAGTGTTTTGTTGAGTAAAAATCTACTCAATTTGAACATCAAACTTTCTAGTGAATATCTAGCCCAAGTAACAAAGACATTGATATAGAAAAGTGTCTAATTTCTCTTTTCCTTCATTTCTAGATGCTGTATTATGTAAAAGATATCCCAGCTACCCTGAAATTCTTCCATAGTCTCTTAGCTACCAATGCTAAGATTCTCATTATTCTTGTGTCAGGTAAATTTTTTACATTCATCCTGAATTTTTAAACAGCAAAAGTGCATATGTGCTTGGATATATGTATTTGAAGGCAGCTGCTATATTTTGTCTTTGTTATGAAATTCTTGACTTGGCTTCTGATCATAGTCAATTAATACAGTATTCAGAAAGTCCTTCACGATGGTTCTCAATGCAGGGAGTTTAATGGAATTAGATGTCTATTTACTCCTTTCTCTTGGGGAAAATTTGTCTTTATTGTCTCTATATAAATTCTTCTTTATATAACATGGAGCAAATAGCACTAATAGGAATTTTTTTTAATGAGAACGAAAATAGTAAATATTTCTGTTTACCTCCTTTTTGTTTCTTGACTATCTCTTTTCCTTCTATGGTGTTTATTAATACATAAATACAGGCTTAAATATTTGGGATGCTTTCATATTTGATTAATTTGCATTTCTAGAGCTATTGTCAATATTGTTCATGATAGATTTTCTCAAATAACCAAAAATTGTTCACTTATTTTGTGTTATTATTTTCCAAAGAAGGCATTTGATCATGTCATGTTGCTCCCACTATATAATAAGTACCACACAGAAAATGTAAGCAAACATGTTAATAAATGAAACACTGACACTGTCGAGTTCATTAATTCACTACTTATTTCATTCAGCATTCTTTGTGGATTGTGCACACAGTGGGAGTCAGGTTGATTCTACATATACAAGAGTCTTTATCTTCCTAAACTTATATCAGACCCCGTACTCAAAACCATAACTCACAACATTTATCTATTCTTAAATATGAGGAATGACTTTAAAGATGGCAAGCTTGCCTGTTGCTTGTAATCCTAGGCTTGAACTCATGTGGCAGTTTTGCAAATGAGAGCTCCGCCATACAATCTCTTCCCCAAAGGAACATTTTGATAAACTATTTTTATCTCTGGTTGGTTAAAAATACCCATTTATGTGGGAGAGTTCTATCTTCCCATTTAGAAGGGCTTATGTAAACCGGATGCTTCCTACTAACCTCTCTCCAAATTAAGACACTTGGATAAAGCCTTTATAGTACATTTAGGAAATGTAAAAATTAGTTGTCACCATTGAGGGCAGTCTATTCTTGATAATCTGTGTCAATAGTGAAGAGAAAGTGTTACAGACAGAAACAGCAATTTATCCAGAAGTCATGTATGTTTGATTTTAGGATATATTTCATATCAATAGCATATCCACTCTTATTTATATTTTGTTTACTCTTAAATATTTTCAGAAGTGAAGTATTTCAACGTCAGAAAGCAGTTTTCTATGAGTCTATTTCTACCAATAGGAAAAAAACAGACTAAGGTTTAGAAAGTGGCATGAGTAGTCTACAAGCAACTGAGAATTGACTAAGTGCCCTTACAAATACAGTATTCTGCTCACTATCTCATGAATATATTAATACAATCCATGGCTTGTTGGCATCAAGAAATATGCAAACCAAAACAGGCACAGTGAAATGTATGACGACACATGCAGCAAGAATGCTGAGGCACTTCCTAGCTGTGTGAACTTGGTCTGTTAGCCTTTGTTTATTCCAGGGCTATTTCTGGATAATCATACCTATGTTACATTGCATCTATGTATATATGTGGTTCATATGTACTATGTGTATGTACATTAATGGGGAAAAAATCAAAGAAAGGGAATAAAGACTCAACTATCAGTGAGCTTTTTCTTAAAAAAGTATTTTGAATAAAAGTTAGTCTGTGTAGTTTGATTTTACTAAGTTTGTATTTTACTACCTTTTTCTTTATGCAGTAAACAACTCTTCATTACTGTACCAAGCATGGGAGACAGGTATCCCAAAGAAGAAAAAATTGTTCACAGATACTGTTCCTAAACATAAGAATGTAACAAATAACAAATGTCCAACTATTAAAGGGACTTTAAAGACCCCTACCTTTATCACATACACTTTTTTTTTCTTTTTTCTTTTTTTGTGGCTAGCAGCTAGGTTTGAGAATGCTCAATGGGTCATATGAGGTGACTGAGCAATTTACCCCCTCATCCCTGTATAAAAACCATTGCTCTAAACTGCCATTCTCAGTCCAAACTATGATTCTTGAAGCCCCACTGTCCATATTTGCGTTATGAAAACATTCATTAAATTTGAATATTGCCCTAAAACTTGGAACACACGCACATCAAAATGGTTCACATTAAGTTCTATTCTTATCTAGCTTCTTGCAGTCACTTTCTAAGTAGACTTTGCTTCATAATTACCTGGAAGTGAAAAAGCCTGTTTGCATATTATCCTTGTTTCAGGGCAGTACTGTCATCCATAGCTACACTTCAATGCAGAAAATTGATTGCTCATTATAGACAGATTCAGACAAGCCTGGAACTAGTCACTAAATTAAATTTCTAAGAATACTCATCTAGATAATATCTAGGCAGATAATGGTATTTCTGGATTATTATCTTGCTCCAAAGGGTTGTCTTAAATATGCTACATAACTAAGGCTTTTTCCTGTCTATTTCAGTCAGACAACTGACCTGTTACTAAGTTGACAATGTATTTCTCTGAATAGACTGAATTACTGTTTTCTGAGTACCATAGACACCCACCTTTGCAATTTATTAGATCATAAGATAATGAAATATGGTGTCAGTTTCTAGATTTAATTATACAGAGACCTAGGATGGCTATATGCACCATGTGTACCAAGGTATTATGTGCGTTCAGCCATATTCAAAACAGTACATAGCCTGTGTTCTCAGTTCCTTGTTGGCTGCACAGTATAGCTGTTGTGTAGATTTGGTTCATGCAGCTTGTAATGAGTTCTTACAGTCAGTCACTGGTAGGCAATGAAGGATGCAGATGACTATTACTTTTTTTCTGCCTTTGAATGGCTTCTAACTAATGGAGGATTGAGACATGGAAATACTTGGAGCAGTATGCTAAGTGTGTTATCAGAGACATATGGGGAGTTTCAGGAGAGCTCCTTGAGAGCAGGAGTTCTGTCTCTTTGGCACCTAGAAGACAGACACTCAATAAATATCTGAATTGAACTGAATAAATTATTTTTTTAATGTTTTTATTTTTATTTTTTGAGACAGAGAGAGACAGAGCATGAGCAGGGGAGGGGCAGAGAGAAAGGGAGACACGGAATCCGAAGCAGGCTCCAGGCTCTGAGCTGTCAGCACAGAGCCCGATGCGGGGCTCGAACTCACAGACTGTGAGATCATGACCTGAGCTGAAGTTGGACGCTTAACTGACTGAGCCACCCAGGCGCCCCCTGAATAAATTATTTAATAACAATTTATTAGAGCTGCCTTATAATATTCTAAACTACTAGTTCTGAATGTCTTTCTACAAAAGAGAGTATGTTTTAGCTAAAACCTACTACATGATGGACATGGAATCAGAGGATATATTAAGTTCTGGAGATCTAAACATATGTTTAATAAACAGGAATAAAAGACTCAACAAAAAAGCTACACATACACACATACTCGCACACATACTACAGTGTATGCTGAAACAGGCAGACAAAAGTGATGAAGGGTAGGCAAGTGAAACTCATTAGGAAAAGAAAGAGAAATTGATATCGTAATTAAATGACAGAGTTTACTGGTCACCCTGTTAGGATACATGTTGCTTGAGGGAAGAGAGGCTTTCCTCTGTGTTCCTTAGTAGCCCAGCTCAATAAATATTCATTTAATTATAACAAGCAGAAGTTCCTGGTTATACAAAGATAAAATATTTGATTTGGATATGAAAAGGAAGAGAAATAAGGACAAAGTGGATTTATAAAGTGAGTATCTCACACTAAAATGATATCGGGGGCACCTGGGTGGCTCAGTCAGTTGAGCATCTGACTTTAGCTCAGGTCATGATCTCACAGCTCAAAGGCTCCTGCGTTCGGGGCCCCCATAGGGCTCTGTGCTGACAGCTCAGAGCCTGGAGCCTGCTTCAGATTCTGTGTCCCTTTCTTGCTCTGCCCCTCCCCAACTCACACATGCACTCTCTCTCTCTCTCTTTCTCAAGAATAAATAAACGTTCAAAAAAAATTTTTAATGATATCAGTAGCACAGTTTTCTTCAAATATAGTAGCCAGGCATTAGTTGAGAGAGTTGCTAATTAAAAGGCAACGTTTCTGGTTAAGGAGTATTAGCCAGAAGGAGACAGTTTTGGGTTTTGTTTGTTTGTTGTCCTTCCCTCTCCATACCTGACTAAGGAAGGAGGCAAATCATGGTATGTTATTTTTAATACAATGGGGATAAAAGAATCTCATTTATATCATGTTGGAGACAAAAGTAACACCATATGTTGTGCCCACCAAAAGCCATTATGATAACGCATCAGTTAGAAACTGTATAATTGCTCAGCTCAGAAATGGCACCAAGTCACACAACACTGACACCAGCAAATTTTCTGCAATCAGTGTTTGGATTGTTTTGTTTTTTTTTTTCCTCTGGCAGGTTAAAAATAAAAAATAATGATAATAGAGCCTCTCCTCAACCACTGAAATATTTACTTTCTTGTGAAGTCTTATTGGTAGGCAAATTCTTATTTGGGCAGATGATCACTCTCTTTGGAATGAAAGAATTTTTAATACATAATTGTGACCCTAATTTTTTTCCCACTGGACTGAGGTTTCTTTTTTTTTTCCTGCTTAATTCCAGTTGTACCTTCTAGAGAATACCCTGCAATTATTGCTCCCTCTTCTGAAGTATTAGTAGAATGTCAACTATCTAGACTATTTAAATTTTACCATTTCCTGCCTTGGATAGTCTCTTTTGTTGACGTCAGTTAGGAGACTTTAGCCTAGTCCATGGATGAAGGCCAGGGGTCTTTGAGCATCCAATAATTTTATGCAGAATGTATGCATATATATTGTTTGTGTACTTTTCTGGAGAGTTAATCATTTCATTAGACCACAAAAGAGGTTTGGGAACCAAAATACCTTAAGCCTTTGAAATCTTCACTGATAATCCTGGAAGCTCACAGAAAATATAGGCTTTCCCTTACATTGCTTTGGCCAGGTCCAGCTTAATTTCCTAACACTTCAGCGATGTTTATTTACTATGTGCCTGTCATGGTTCTCAGTATCTTTACTTATTCTTGCCCCAATTCTATAAATAAATTCTATTATTATCCCTATTTTGCAGATAATAAAACTGAGGCAAAGTTTCATAAAGCTAATCAGAGGAAGAGCCAGCCTTCATATTTAGGCAGTTGGGCTTTAGAGACCTTCTTAATTACTACACTGTATCAACTGTGTATATAACATCCCAAATAGATGCTCATTTGTGTTAATTTATTAGTATTATAGATTTCCAAAAAGCAAGCTTGCTTTTTTCAAGATTACAACCAGTGAAAATACATTATCAAACTAATTCCATATAATATTCATTTATTTTGTAAGTACTTATTACTCATCTGCCACGTGCTTAACGTTGTGCAGCAATTCACTTCAATTATCTCATTTAATAACTGTAGTTCCATGTGAGGTAAGTATGGTTATTCCCACTTTACAGATGAGAAAACTAAGGTTCTGAGAGACTAAATAATGAATCTCATCTTATTCATAAAGTGTCAAAAGTACATTCCAACCTGTGTTTCTCTCTCAGAGGCTGCATCTTGTAGCTTCTACACTGGGCTGGGTTTTCAATTAAACATAATAGACATTGCTAAAACATCTTCTAAAGCTGGCAACAAAATTTCTAAGAATCAGCCTCATTTTTGGCAGTCCAAGGCAGCATCTTAGAAGTGGAGACATGAGAGGCTACCTCATCTTCCTTTTGAGAAAATCATGATTGTATTTATTGTGCTCTTTCTTTCTATTTCAGTTATTAACCTTAGATCCTCTCCTCTGAATGCAAGGCTCACATAAACAACTGCCTTCCTCCAATCACCAATGGAATATCCAATAGAGATATCGATAGATATCTCAAATTTACATTTCCAAAACCAGACCCTGATGATACATTTTAGACTGCTCCTACTTCAATCTTCCCATTTCCAACAATAACAATTCTCTCTTTTCAGGGGCTTGGGCCAAAACCATTGGGGTCATCACTGACTCTTTGTTTTCACTCACACCCTGTATCCAAATTGTTGGCAAATCTCACTGGATCTAGAAGCATAATAATAAAAAAAATAATCGAACCACTTCTCATCACCTCCAACTTACTATCATCTGTCACCCAGATTATTGCATAGCCTCCTTACTGTTCTCCCAGTTTCTGCCCATATTCCCCTATAATCTATTCTCATGTGTGTGACCAAGTGAACTTATTAAAATGTAAATCAGGTTAAGTCACTCTAACGTTGTGTTGTCCAATATGAAAGCCACATTTGGCTATTGAAATTGGTATTTAAGTGAGCTGCAATGCAATAAAACTTAAAAATCATTTCCTTGATCACACTAGCTGCAGTTCAAATGCTCCTTAGCCACAGATGGTTAGTGGCTACCATACTGGACAACACAGATATAGAACATGTTCATCAATACAGAAAGTTCTATCAGACAGCAGTACAATGGCTTCACATCTCGCCCACATGATTTGGCACCTTATCTACTCCGCCGACCACTCATCCAACCTGTCTCCTTCTACTCTCCCCCTTGCTCACTCAATTCCAATCTCACTGGTTCCCTGACTAGTGTTTAACATGCCAAGCATGCTCCTGCCTCAGGTCCTTTGTAGTTGCTCTTCTCTCTATCTAAAGTAGAGAGATTATTCCCTCTGATATCTACATGGTTTGTTGTCATAGGGTGCCTGGGTGGCTCAGTCGGTTAAGCATCCAACTTTGGCTTAGGTCATGATCTCACAGTTCATGAGTTCAAGCCCCGCATCAGGCTCTGTGCTGACAGGTCAGAGCCTGGAACCTGCTTTGATTCTGTGTCTCCCTCTCTCTCTGCCCCTTCTTGCTCATGCTCTGTCTCTTTCTCTCTCAAAAATAAACATTTAAAAAAATAATAATAATACATGGTTAGTTGTCATGTCTCTGCCCAAATGTCACATTATTACAGAGACTTTCTGTGACCACCCTATATAAAACAGCAATCTATCCAACTCTTTGACCTTCCTTATTCCTTGCTCTAATTTGTTTTTTATTAGCACTTAGCAGCATCTGATATGTGATTTATTTACTTGTGTATTTAACTTTCTTTCTCCCTGCTGTGTACTCCTTAAATTAAGCTACCCAAAGGAAAGAATATTTCTTTATTTGACTGATTTATTCTAAACATCTACTATACTGCCTGCTAAAGTAGGTAAATGAAAATAAGAATAAATTAAAGCATGAACTTTGTTCTGTCACACAGGAACCAGTGGCTGGGACAAGCTGTGGAAAAAGTACCGATCCCGCTTACCCCAATATGACCTCTGCCAATATGTTACATCGTCTGACCTCTCTCAGATGCTGGACAAATTGGGGATTAAGTATGAATGTTATGACCTTCTGTCCACCATGGACATATCTGATTGTTTTATTGATGGCAATGAAAATGGTGACCTGCTTTGGGATTTTTTGACAGAAACCTGCAACTTTAATACAACAGCACCACCTGATCTCAAAGCAGAAATTATGAAAGATCTGCAAGAGTCTGAATTCAGTATAAAGAAAGAGGGAAAGGTTCTTTTTAATAACAATCTGAGTTTCATAGTGGTTGAAGCATAAATATCAATTATGAAACTGTATTCAAAAAGTTGTATTTCGAATAATGTTGATCACTTATTTCTATATTAAAATTACAAACACATCTTCTAATATAAATAGACAATTTTGTCTTATATATAAAACTTAAAAAGTTCCAAGAAATTCTCAGATTTCCATGAAGAATCATATATGATACTGTTGGTCTTACCCCATTCCTTCTCCAGGTCAAGAGGCCACATTCAGGCTAAGCTGGAAAAATGAGCCAACTAAGTTTCACTGGCCTATTGACCAGAAAATTCTTTCCATTTGTTGATTGTACTGGAATTTACCAAAATTTTAGTAAAACATGTGCTGTGGATTCTTTAAATACTAAGAAAGTATATATTTATTGATATATAAGAAAAAGTATATGTTTATTGATTTTTCACCTTTTGTGAAGAATTGTCTGTGCACATACCTCTAGTAGTTTCTATCTTGTTGTTATTGATTACTAAAAGTTAGCACCTTAGGATATTACAAAATTAATTCTTTTTCATGTGTTCTGTTTCCTTCCATTTTGTTTTCTCTTTTATCTTTATTGTTTACCTTTTTATCTTTGATTTTATAGTGTTTTGTTTTTTGAAAAGCTGAAGTTTTTCTATTTTATTCAGTCAGCTTTCAGAGTTTTTTCGTTTCTTATTTTCTGGGTTTCTGACACGTTTTAAAAGGCCTTCTTAAACCAAGCTTTTGGAATATTAACATATTTAATTACAAAAAATTACAATTTCACTTTTTTTTCTAAAAATAAATCTTTGTGTAGGAAGCTGGGAAGATTGCAGAATAGAAGGACCCTAAGCTCCTGTCATCCCATGGATACAACTAGGTAACATTCACATTAGCATAAATAACCCAGAAAATGACCCAAAAACTGGTAGAACAAACTCCACAGCTAAAGGTAGAGAAGAACCCATATCAAGGAGAGTGGGAAGGGTGAATGCAGTGGAGAGCTCAAAGGTCCCTGGCTGTCTGAAGTTTGGAGGGAGTCAGGAACACAGAGAAAGGTGAGAAATACACTGTCACACTGGGAAACCTGCATGGGAAAGGTGAATCCTCATAACATTTGGCTTTGAAAGTAAGAGGGGCCAAATTTCATGAGTGCTTATAAGCAGAAGGGCTTAAAGCCTGGAATTTTAAAAATTAACAAGCTCTGCTCTGGGAGAGCCCAGTGAGCTATAGGAAACTGAGTCCTCACCCCTAAAAAGATAGCACAACAAATAGCCCATGGAAATACAGCATTGAAGCAGCAGTTTGAAATGCACCTGGCCTATGGGAGGGAGAGTTATTTACTGATCACAGAGCATGTCCCAGAGAAACAGATTTCCCTGGGAAACTCCTCCAGAAACAAAGAAGCTGGCAGGCACTATTTCCTCCCCCATGCCTCAGCATAAACACTTGGCCACCTTCAGAAACTAGCAGAGTTCACACTCCTTACCTAACTTGCTTACACCAAGCACCTCTCCATATGTCAGCAGATCCGCTCTTCCCAGTCACTTGCATGTACTGCATGCCCTTCCCTAGAAGACTGGCATAAACCTTGCTAACACTGAGTCTCCCAATCTGCATGTTTTATGGGGGCTTGTTCCTGGCAGTGGGTCATCTCTGCACAAACCTTGTCCACATGCGCTTTGCAGAGCAGCGCTGGCCAGTCCTGTACTGGCCAGCTGCTGTACGTACCCTACGGAAGATGACCAGCACCAGCTTATTAAAAGTGTATGCCCTGCCCATTACTTTAAAGAGCAGGAGATGTATCTGACTTTCCCAACACAAAGAAACAGACAGAGAGTTAGACAAACTGAAGAGAGAGAGAACATGTCCCAAGTGAAAAGAACAGAACAAAACCACAGTAAGAGACCTAAGCAAAATGGATGTAAGTAATATGCCTGATAGAGAAGTCAAAGTAATGATCATAAAGATAGTCACTGTACTATCCTATGTCCTTATAAGTGGAGGACATCGGTGAGACCTTTAACAAAGAGATAAAAAAGAACTAATCAGAGATGAAGAACACAATAAATGAAATTAAAAATACACCAGATGAAATAAATATCAGGCTAGAGGAAACAGAGGAACAAATTAATGACAATGAAGACAGTAACGGAAAAGAATCAAGCTGAGCAGATGAAAGAAAACAAACATACGAAATGAGAATAGACTTAGAGAAATCAATGACTCCATCAAGCATAATAACATTTGCATTACAGGGATCCTTGAAGAAGAGACAGAAAAGAAGGCAGAAAATTTATTTGAGGAACAAATAGCTGAAAACTTCCTGAATCTGGGGAAGAAATAGAAATCCAGATCCAGGAGATATGGAGACTCTCCAACAAAATCAATCCAAGGAGGTCCACACAAAGACACATAGTAATTAAAATGGGAAAAAGAAGTAATAAGGAAAATATTTTTAAAGCAGCAACAGAGGACATAAGGCTATCAGTGGATTTTTCAGCAGAAACTTTGTAGGCCAGAAAGGAGTGGCATATATGCAAAGTGCTGAATGGGAAAATTTTACAGCCAAGAATATTCTATCGAGCAAGGCTAGCATTCAGAAAAGAAGGAGGAATAAAGAATTTCTCAGACAAAAACTAAAATACTTTATGACCACTAAAGCAGCCCTACAGGAAATGTTAAAAGGGACTCTATGTACAAAGGAAAGACCATAAGAGTATGAAAAGTAGGAAACACAAAGCAGTAAAAAATATATTTGTAAAACTTAGTCAAAGGATTCACAAGATAAAAGGATACAAAATATGATACTGTATAACAAAAGTACTAGGGAGAAAGGAATTAAGAATAGGTTTAAGTTTAAGTGACCATCAATTTAATATAGACTGCTATATACAGATGTTATGTACAAACCTAATGGTAACCACAAATCAAAAACCACTAATACATATGCAAAGAATAAAGAGAAAGAAATCCAAGTGTCTCACTAAAGAAAGCCAGAAAACTGTGAAAGAGAGCAAGAGAAGGATCAGACAATAAAAAAAAACTACAAAAACAAACACAAAACAAGTAACAAATTGGCAATAAATGCATATATATAAATAATTATTTTGAGTGTAAATGTAGTGAATGCTCCAGTCGAAAGATTCAGGGTGAAAAAGTGGATAAAGAAAACAAGATCAATTTATATGTTGCCTACAGGAGACTAATTTCAGACCTAAAGACACCTATGGATTGAAAATGAGGGATGAAGAAACATTTATCATGCAAATGGATGTCAAAAGAAAATCAGGGTAGCAATACTTATATTGGACAAAATAGACTTTAAAAAGAGACTGTAACAAGAGACAAAGAAGGACACTTTATAATAATATTAAAGGGAACAATCTAAAAAAAAGATATAACCATTGTAAATATTTATGCCCCCAAGATGAAGGTACCCAAATAAATAAAACAGTTAATAACAAACATAAGAGAAGCAATTAACAGTAATACAAATATAGAAAAGGACTTTATCAATCCTTAACAACACTTTAACAATCCTCCTTAATCAATGATGGACAAATCATCTAAACAGAAAAACAACAAGGAAACAGTGGCTTTGAATGATACAGTGAAATGTATTTAACAGATATATTCAGAATGTTCCATATGAGGAGGCCATAAAGCAAGCCTCAACACATTGAAGAAGATCAAAGTCATACTATGCAACCTTTCTGACCATGACCCCACGAAACTGGGATTCGACCACAAGAAAAAATCTGGAAAGACCACAAATACATGGAGGTTAAATAACGTGCTACTAAACAATGAATAGGTAAACCAGGAAATTGAAAAAAGAAAAAGTTCATGGAAACAAATGAAAATGAAAACGTAACAGTCCAAAACCTTTGGGATGCAGCAAAAGCAGATCAAAGAGAGGAGTTTACAGCAATACAGGTCCACCTTAAGAAACAAGAAAAATCTCAAATAAAAAACCTAACCTTACATCTAAAGGAGCTAGGAAAATAACAACATACAAAACTCAAACTCAGCAGATGGAAGGGAATAATAAATATTACAGCAGAAATAAAGAATATAGTAACGAAAACAAAACAAAATGAAACAAAAACAAAACCACCACCACCACCACCAACAACAACAACAACAAAAAACCCTAATAGAACAGATCAAAGAAGCCAGGATCTGAATCTTTGAAAAGATCAAAAAAATTGATAAATTTCTGGCCAGACTCATCAAAAAAAGAGTTGGGGGGGGGGAACCAAATAAACAAAATCACAAATGAAATGGGAGAAGTAACAACTAATACCACAGAAACACAAACAATTGTAAGAGAATATTATGAAAAATTATGTGCCAACAGATTGGACAACCTAGAAGAAAGGGATGAATTCCTAGAAATATATAACCTACCAAAACTGAGGCAAAAAGAAATAGAAAATTTGAATAGACAGATTACCAGCAATGAAATGGAATCAGTAATCAAAAAACTCCAACAAACAAAAGTCCACCCAAAATCAGGTAGCTTCACAGGCAAATTCTACCAAACATTTAAAGAACATTAATATCAATTGTTCTCATGCTATTCCAAAAAAATAAAAGAAAGAAAACTTTGAAATTCATTTTATGTAGCCAATATCACCCTGATACCAAAATCAGATAAAGACACCACAAAAAAGAGAAGTATAAGTCAATATCTCTGATGAACATAGATGAAAAAACCCTCAACAACATACTAGCAAACAGAATCCAACAATACATTAAAAAAACATTCAACCCAATCAAGTGAGATTTATTCCCAGGATGCAAGCGTGGTTCAATACTCACACAATCAATGTGATACATCACATCAATCAGAGAAACGATAAAAACCATATGATCATTTCAATAGATGCAGAATTAACAAACTGCAACATCCATCCATGATAAAAATCCTCAACAAAGTAGGCTTAGAGGGAACAGACCTCAACATAATAAAGGCCATATATGAAAAACCCACAGCTAACATCGTGCTCAATGGGGAAAAACTGAGATCTTTTCCCTTAAGATCAGGAATAAGACAAGAATGCCCACCCATTCTCACCATTTTTATTCAACATAGTACAGGAAGTCCTAGCAACAGCAATCAGACAACAAAAAGAACAGAATTCAACTTGGTAAGGAAGAACTTTCACTATTTTCAGATGACATGATAATTTGTATAGAAAACCATAAAGCCTCAATAAAAAAAACTATTAACTAGAAGTGATAAATGAATTCAGTGAACTCACAGGTTACAAAATCAATGTACAGAAATCTGTTGCACTTCTATACATTAATAATGAAGCAGCAGAAAGAGAAATTAAGAAAAAATCCCATTTACAAACATACTAAAAACAATAAAATATTTGGGAATAAACCTAACCAAAGATGTGAAAGACCTGTACTCTGAAAACTATAAAACACTGATGAAAGAAACTGAAGATGACACAAAGAAATAGAAAGACATTCCATGCACATGAGCTGGAAGAACAGATACTGTTAAAATCTCTGTACCATCGAAAGAAATCTTCAGATGTAATGCAATCCCTATCCAAATATCAATAGCATTTTTCAAAGAACTAGAACAAACAATTCTAAAATTGTATGGAGCCAGGAAGGACCATAAATACCCAGAGCAGTCTCAAAAAAGAAAAAAAAATCAGAGGTATCACAATTCCAGACTTCACATTACATTACAAAACTGTAGTAATCAAAACAGTATAGTACTATCACAAAAACAGACACATAGACAAATGGTACAGAACTGACAAACCAGAAATCAAGCCATAATTATATGGTCAATTAATCTTCAACAAAGGTGGCAAGAATATGCAATGGAAGAAAGACAGCCTCTTCAACAAATGGTGTTGGGAAATCTGGACGGCAACATACAAAAGAATGAAACTTGACCACTTTCTTACACCATACATAAAAATAAACTCAAACTGGATTAAGGACCTAAATGTGACACCTGAAACCATAAAAATCCTAAAAGAGAGCACAGGTAGTAATTTATCTGACATCAGCCATAGCAACATTTTTCAAGATATGTCTCCTGAGGCAAGAAAAATAAAACACAAATAAACTATTGGGATTACATCAAAATAAAAAGCTTCTGAACAGCAAAACTCGTTGGAAACAACCAACAAGACTAAAATATACCCTACTGGATGGGAGAAGATATTTGCAAATGACATATCTGGTAAAGGGGTAGTATCCAAAATATATAAAGAATGTATACAATTCCACACCAAGAAAACAAAAACAAAAACAAAACAAACAAAATCCAATTAAAAAATGACCAGAAGACATGAACAGATATTTCTCCAAAGAAGACTTACAGATGGCTAACAGACACATGAAAAGATGCTCAACATCAATCATCATCAGGGAAATGCAACTCAAAACTACAATGAGATATCGCTTCACACACACATTTAGAGAAAAAGGAATCTCGGTTGCACTGTTGGTGGGGATGCAAACTAGTGTAGCTACTGTGTAAGACGGTGTAGAGGTTCCCCCAAAACTTAAAAATAGAACTAACCTGAAATCTAGTAATTGCACTATAGGGTATTTACCCCCAGATACAAAAACACTAATCCAAAGAGATACATGTACCCCTATTTTTATAGCATTATTTGCAATAGCTAAGATATGGAAGTAGCTCAAGTTTCATTAATTGATGAATGGGTAAAGTAGAGGTGATGTGTGTGTGTGTGTGTGTGTGTGTGTGTGTGTGTGTCTGTGTGTAACACACAATGGAATATTACTTAGCCATCAAAAATAATGAAATCTTGCCATTTGCAACAACATGGATGGATCCAGAGATTATAATGCTAAGTAAAATAAGTCAGTCAGTGAAAGACAAATACCATATGATTTCACTCATATGTGGAATTTAAGAAACAAAACAAATGAACAAAGAAAAAAAAAGTAAGAGAGAGACAAACCAAGAAACAAACTCTTAACTATAGAAAACACACCCATGGTTGCCAGAGGGGAGGTGGATGGAGTGGGTGAAATAGGTTAAGGGGATTAAGAGTATATTTATCATGATGAGCACTGAGTAATGTATAGAATTGCTGAATCACTATATTGTACACCTGAAACTAATATTACACTGTTAACTAACTTGAATTTTAAAAAAAAATAATTAAAAAAGGAATTTACATAATTATAAAGTGAGAGTGAAAATGAGAACAAGCTTTTTACCCTCAAAAAGATAGGTAGCTATAGCAGCATGATTTACTTGGGGAAAAAGAAAAAACTCTGCCGACTTAAAATGCACCTTGTATTATTTATTAAATTTCCAGAAAAACTTGAATCTATTTCAATACTCTAGAGTCTCTTAAATTCCTCTAGTATCTCCTCTGAGACCAAGAGCCATCCTTTGACAGTAAGATTTCAGGGGATTTTTGGAAACTTATTTAATGTTTTAAATTTTATCTTTAATGGTAAACATCCATCATTCTTATATAAAAAGCATGTCTCTTTAAATAAGTAAATAATTCAGTAATTTATAATTAAGAAACCAAGATATATTTAAAGTAAGTGAATAATACTAGTCTATTAGATATAGAACAAAAGTTAGGTTTTACCGAAGGGCTCATTACCCTCATTCTTCCAGCAATGAAGCCTTCAACATAGTGTGGTATTCACTCTTTCATATTACAGAGCCACCACTTAATGCTGCATGATAGTCAGTTAAAAGAGTTAATATCCCTCCCTAATATACTGAAGTGCATAGCCTTTTTTTGCTAACAAAAGACCAACCTTTGTTGTTCATTATAAGTAAAACTGACTTGCCCTGTCCTTTTTTCTTGGACAACTTCATCAATGTTTTCTGAATTATCAGTGACAACAAATGAAACGACAGTTATCCAATCAGGTTTCTCATATGAACTCTGAACCATTAATCATACTGATATGTACTACTGACAAAGGAAGTCTGTGAAGCAGGCATAATTGATGGATATGGGCCATGACGACCTTGAACAATTTCCCCAAAAGGAGAGAAATCAAGACTCTACTGAGCAAATTAAGGCCTTCTCTGAAAATCACACATGCAAAACAAAACAAGAATAGAATTAACATCCTACTTATAGACAGAGAAGAACAGCACTCCTGTAGATGGATATTTATTAAAATGCATCTCATCTCTCACCCCTATAAACAGGCCTTGCTAAAAATAAATAAATAAATAAATAAATAAATAAATAAATAAATAAATAAA